>NW_010972992.1:3946462-3983192 GCF_000737465.1 Haliaeetus leucocephalus | reverse complement strand
GGGCGCCACCTGCAGGCCGCGCCCCGCCCCTGCCGAGCGGAGCTCGCCGGCGGCCTGGCATCCCCCAGGGCGAGCGTGCCCGCGCCGGGATGCCGGCCCGAGGGATCTGGAAGAACGAAAACCTGAGCGTTAGACTCACCCCCTCCATCTACCGCAACGGGAGGATGGTCCTGAAAACAGAAGCATGGGTTTACAAGGTGGGCAGCGTCAGGTATCTCCTGGACAGCGAAAGAGAAATGGAAAGGCACAACCACATTAGGCAGGGCAGGAAATTTCCTGCTGCCATGCCGCATGGCTAAGCGGGGTCTGCGAGTGGGCAAAGGTGCAAAAGCATCAACACTTTCTGCCGCCCGTTTTTTCCCTGGCTACTTGGCGGCCTCTTCTCATGCCTCTCGGAGAGCTGCTGGGGCTCTTCGGGAATTTGCACCTCCATCTGCAAGTACACGTCTGGCACTCCTCGAGGTGCGCGTTCACCAACAGCTTCCACTCAGCTGAAGTGCCATATGCCAGTGGTCCCCCAACAGTGCCAATACTCCATTCCCAAATGCTCAGATCCAGATGCTTCCTAACACTGTTTCTATACATTTGAAGAAGGAATCCACAGAAAAACTGGCGAAACCCATGTGATGAACTGCATTTGCCATACACACACTGTTCCCTCCAGATAAGATTTTGCTTCTACTCTTTGACACTTTGGAGAAGCTCAGAAACAGTCATTTATAGAAAAAAAGTCCCTCAAACTCCAGAAGCACCCATATAATTGTCACAATAGTCTTCCCTTCCTTCCCTGTTTCTTAAAGAGAAATCTGCTATCCCTTCCTTCCCTTGCTATTAAGTAAAAGATGGACAATATTTGGTATCAGGATTACAAACATATTTTGCAGACCAATATAAGAGCTAGACAAGGGAGCTCTAGAACTGCTAGAGGAGAGGTGAAAGTGGTTCCTGCCTAGTAAAGGAAGGAATGTCTGTCTTCCCCTCACACAGAAAGGAACAGACCTTCAAATCACAATGGCCTGGCATGCAGAATGGCTACATGACGTCTTGGTTAGACTTTTCTACCATTGATTACTTCTGTTTTATCCATGCACAGGACTTTACAGCTTTGCTTGTGACCCTGAGGCAATAGGAGGTGATGCTTTGCCAGATGGATGAGAAAAAAAACCTAGTTCCAATGCAACATGGTAAACTTCTTTAGAAAACAGTTCTAATGAATTTAGGTGAAATAGAGAATATAAGCAAAACCTCAGTCAGATATAGTGTGGCCTGAAGGAGTTCTGGACACTTGATTAGGAACCATAAAGGTTAGCAGTCCCTGCCCATCTTGGCAAACCTCTGCCCTCCCTCCACCATCAGGGTGTACTCCATTAGTCATGCCACGCTTCGATCCCTTGCCAACTGCAACTCCTGTCCCCGCATGGCGGTTTATATAGCCTTGCAAGGGCGCTCTGTGTGACACTGCCAGCGTCACCTAGTGACATGACTATGTTCTCTCCATTAGAGACCAGACTGCCACTCCTCTCCTTGTCTGTTGACTATTTCCTCACATCTGATAGCAACGCGTTCCACAAAACTGGCGAGCCACTCACAGTACCAGCAGAGTCAATACCTTACCAATGCCAGCAAGGTCTACTGCTCTCACAAGATCTTAGCACTATTAGATTCCAATGCTAGATCCTTTTTATCTCCCTCTCCATCACAGGCTCTGAGGATGCTGGTGGGAGAGACAAAATGGCCATATAGCTTGGGCAGAGGCTCTAGCATTAGAAACCCGAGGACCAGCTCCCAGTTCTGCCACTGTGGCTCTGCCATAATTACTTCACCCACCAGTGCCTTAGTTTCCCCATCGGTAAAATGAGGATAATGATAATGACCTACCTCAGAGGGTGTGGGTTTCAGATGGGTTAGCGACCAGCACTACAGAAACACCCCCTACCAATAAATAACCCAGCCTGGCACTGAAGGAACCGAGGGCACTGCATCCTCCCCTCACTGATCCTGCTAAGAAGAAAACTGCTTGGCAGAGCTCTCCTGCCTGCGACTGCGCAAATGTCCAGCCAGCTCCATCCTCATCGAACCATCCTGCGTCTATTTGATAAAGACGAATATTGCTTTTTAAATAAATATAAAAACTCCGCTTCCTCCTTGGCGAGTTCATTTTGAGTCATTTTATCTCTTTCCTCCCCCTAGATTTTTCCCCAAATAATGTGATTAAGTGAGTCAGCGTTCTGCTTTCCCTGACAGCCTCTGGATTTAATTCAGTTTGAGGACTGTGACCTTTGACTCCTTTTTACTATACTAACCCAGCTAAGAGAACACTTAGCGATTTCTCCGCTTCCTACTGGGAGAGTATCTGGTGGGGGGTGAGGAGGGGGAGCAGGGGTGGAGGGGGAGGAAGAGAAACAAACTTTCACATAAAATTATGGTATATGGATAATTGAGAAGTTTAAAAACATGAATCTAATTGTGCTGTCCCTTGAGAAGCAGATATTGAGCCATCCTATAAAAGGCTTGGAGTATCCCAATGGTGATTTATTGCTAAATCCTAGTATTTTTCAATACATTATAGTTTTTAAATTGTGTTTAAATTGAGTGTAGAAGAGCAGAGGCCATTAGGAGATGCAGAAATGATGATTATATTTAAATATTCATGCATGCAGTACCTTATTATTGAATCTGAACACTAACAAAATCAATATTAAGTGCGGTTTGACATGAATTTATTTATGAATTTCGACTTTCTAAGTACTGTATTTTTTCACTCAAAAATTGTGAGTATAATGTAGTAATGATATCAAAACAGAGTGTCAGAGAGCATTAGCTGAGGAGGTTATAAACCTCCGTATTACAGGGCCCCATATCGCCCTCAAAAGTGCTTAGTGCACAAAACCAAAATGTTTTGTTGTTTGGTTTTTTTTTTTTTAAACACGTAAATACACACACACACACTCACTCAGAAATAGGAAGGAAATTCTCTGTCGGAAATTGCACTGCAGTGGCTTTGATTGCTCTCTGAGCCCGCTTCAGGGACAGGGCAAACTGGGATTTGAAGACAGACAAACCTGAATGGAGTGCTCTGGGCATGTGGTTTGTGGGGGCACTTTGGCACTCTGAGGGGAAGCTGGCAAAAAGGTAACAGCCCACAAGCACAGGGTGTAGCCAGGGTCCCAGCCAGAAAGGAACCGTATATAACAGTCCGTACCAAGAACCCACAACTCCTGATCTACTCAGCAGTGCTGGGTCAGTTGCATTGGGATCCCCCAGAAGGCAACACCAGTCAGAAGTATACTCATTAAAAGAGTCTGGTGGTAAATTGTGCTCAGATTGGCTGGTAGGTCTGGTAGAAAAGGATGCCCCACTTGCCTTCCTAAATGTAATGCTAGCAAAGAGAAAGGAAACAGGTTGGGGGGGGTCTCTATTCATAAGCAATGTGCAATATGACAGGTACCTTGAGCAGTTTTCACTCAAAATGATGCAAAGACAGGGAAACTGGCTGGAAATAATCCCCCTTTGTCCTCTCAAACAAAATGCTTCCTATATTTTGTATGCTTCCTTTTTAAGGTGTTAGTATCTCAAGCAGGACACTCAGTAATCAAGATGGAACTTCCCCAGGAAAGAGAAAGACAGCTTTTGAAAGCTTGGCACTTGGTGACGCTCATTTACCCATGATCTTTTAATGGTAGCACTGCAGCAATCCCCCTGCTTCACTGACTCCTTGTCCTTTCAATTCAGACATTACTGCTCTATCACCATTGCCACCTGTGGAGACCTGGTAGGTTTTCAGTGGAGCTATCACTCCCTTCTGCTTAAATGATCAAAGATTTCAGCTCTGGAAGACAGAAGACTTTTTGGTAATGGGGAGGGAAAGAGGAATAATTCAGACTAAAGCCTTGACGTAAGGGGACACAGAGAAGGTGTTTATGCAGATCTATCTACAGATAAGTGATGTATATTAAAAGCTATTGCCCTTCCTCCCCCACCAATTAATTTCAAATGTGAGAAGAGTTTTGAAGATTTATTTGCTATTGACAGGAATCTGGACGGAGCACTCCACATGCTGCATTGTGCATCCTCCTTTGAGTCCAGCCTTGGTTCAAAATACTATGCAGCCCACAGGAGGAAACACTGACCCCAATTTCCTTCTTTAGTATAAAACACTCCTATCCTGGCATCACTCCCAATGGAAAGGGCTATCCTTTCTGCTGGGGAGCCGTGTACCTATGAGTGTCAGACCACTTAAGTTAAAATAAGACAAAACAATTTTGGTAGCTCTCAGTCCAGTCCGTTGTCAGAAGCCCACAAGGGGCAGCAATAGATAACCATGGCAGCAGGCTTTTCCTAGTCTTTGCTCTCTGTAGAGACTGATACAGAAAGAAAAATAGTCTGATTGAAGAGAAACATCATTCATTTTTGCCTTACCAACCATGAACAGGAGCCAATAATTACTGAATCCAATGCAAAGCCATGTTGCCTTCAGTAGTACCAAGGGCCAGATATGCAAAGGGTTAGTACTTAAAAGTGCTCAAGTATTTCATTTGAAGCAGATTGTCAAAGAGCACAGCCCAGCATACTCATAGTTTTCTCAGGTCTCTAAAATACCAGGTGTTGGCAAGCTCGAGCCAGGGATGCAAAGTAAACTGCTGAGTACAGGAACGGTGCTACATTCCTAAGGGAAATCTCTTCTGCTAGGAAGTCTTCTTGGTAAGCCCTTCAGCAAGGTGAATAACGTTCTGCAAAGTATAAGCTGAAGACAATACATGCCTGGAAGTCCTTTTTGGATGCAGAATTTCTGCTCAGATTAATCTTTCCTTCTTCCTTATTCTCAGGCTTGCCTCTCTCTTCTCTGCTCGTGCTAGCATTTCCCAGTACAGCCTGCCAGGCTCTTAATGGACTGGCAACGTTCTTCAGGGACTGGAATTGACACAGAAACCCATGTAAAGTATCCCCTCTTGGAAGGGGTTTGATCATGGAGCACTGACATGATGGCAGATCACACTGCCTACACAGAGGCCACACATGACAGGGCAAGCGGCAGCAAAAACATCACTCATTAAAATTAATTCCTTTCTCATTTTCATCTTAAAAGGAATGCTCAGATTTAGTGGTCTCAGCTGAGTCTCTGATGGATAGAGGTCCACATTAACAGAGCCCAGCACACCCAGTTTGACTTGGTTTATGCTCTGCAGAATGGATTAATGTGGTGACTTTTCCAGGAGTAAGAACCAGTAGAAGAGCCCAAGACTAGGGGACAGCATTGGAAAAGACTTTGTGGGTCACTCTGAAGTCCCTATTACCACACATGTCCACATCGTATCATCTCTTTGTTAAACCCAAACTGATGCTGTAGGATTCCAGGGACCACATAGCCCCAAGGAAAGCTTACCACCTGAAAAGTTTGAGACCTCTCTCAGTTTGACAACAAACCCAAGCAGCAATAGCACCTGGATGTCAGAAGCTGAAGCCTTGATCAAAATCAGGGAATCACAGTACTGAAAACAGTAAAAATATACAAGAAAGACACCTCCCTTTCTATTGTGTTTGCAACCTTGCAGAACCAGAAGATGCTACATGGGGAAAAAAATGCATTTTAAGTGTAATGCACAGAACAAGTGATGTGCCCAAGGTACCTAAATCTTGCAACAGAGTTTGGAATCAAGACTGGATAGCACCAGCATACTATCTGAACCACAAGATCTTGGTTCTGGACCTGAAATACACCCTTGGTAAGAGATGCAGGATAAAGGGCACTCAGGAACATTCAGCACCCAACCTTACTCTAAGATTTTGGTAAAAATATTCAGGTCTTAACCGCTCTATGGCTTCCATCAGTGCTACCTTCTCTGGTTAAAGGACAGGACAGTTTAGATGCCTTGGGAGAGGACACCAGACAGAAGTGTCACTGGTCTGACCCAGGTACAGCAATTCCACATTTCTCACGAGATCTCTTTCCCAGAAATGCTGAACACCATCTTGGAAACTCTGCACACAAGAGATGTCTAATGCTGGCATTATTTCTAACACTAACAACTCGTTAAGTTTTTCCACTATGCATCTGTATCAATATTTTAACACAACTGTTACAAGGAAAATTGCTTTTTTTTGTGTGTCTGTGTCTCCTCCCTCCCCTACTCTCTCATTAAATCACCATGACAGATTTTAGCCTATTCCATAACTAAGTGAATATCTTGGAAATTTAAAATCCCCAAAGCACAGTGACGGGTTCTGAAAGCTTTCCAGTGGTGCAGAGTATGAACAAACTCAATGGGCTTTGATCATTCCCTCCCCTTATTGTAACTACATGCAGGCTACTGTGAGAGCGCTCAAAAAAAAAAAAAAAAGGGATCAACCCAAATCTCAATAGGAGATAAAGAACCCAATACACGACTTACAACCATGAGATTCAGCAGTATGACCACAACAGGACTATTTTCTCAGGTGAGATTATCTACATCACTGTAACACCACCACCAAGTTTGATCTCATAATTTACAGCTGGCTCAACTTAGTTTAAGAGGCAACAAACAGAAGGAGTGGGGTAAGGGGGGATCCATTACACTAAAATGGAAGTCAGACATCAGGACATGAATTGTACAATCTATAGATGGAATAGGAGTAAAAAGGTCCCATCTAGATCAGTTCCCAGTATGTGCAGACTAGCCATTTACTGGTATTTGGAGATATGACTAAAACACATTAATGAAAGATAATTACCTCAGAAGATCAGCATAGACAAAATGGTCTGTAGTGGGGGCAACAAGCAGAGTATCCTCAGAGCCAAGGAAAAAAAAAATTCATCAGGGAACAGATAAGAAAACCCCAAGAAGAAATTGGAGGTCTTTGACATGGAATATTCACCAGCATTTTTAAGGGGGAGGGGGGTGGTGAAGAAAGTGCTATCACCAAAGAAAAAAAAACAACCAAACCCTCTTTTCCAGTAAATCGATGTATTTTGCTCTAATTTTATTAGGAATATAAAAGGAGCCTTTAGAAAAGTGCTTAGAGAGCAGAAAGAAAAAAAGAAGAGATAGGGAAGGCTAGCAGTGGAAACATTAGTCTGTCTGTATTAGGAATCCCATACTCACATTTTATTGTTACTGTCAGGATGCAAAAGGCAGCGCTTAAAACAAAATAATACATAATGTATTACAGGGGCATAAACATCAGCAGTCATTTTTATTTTAAAAAGAAAATGCAAAAAAAAAATGGAGATAGCTTGCAAGTGAGGGATCCAAGGAGCACCATTTATATCTGTGTCCACTGAGATAATCAAAAAGGTATTAGAGCAGCTGATGGAACAGGGTACCACAAAGGACTCCTCAGCAGTTTACCACTGTTCTCATTACAAGGTGGCTGTGGAAGCTCATTTGAAGAAATCATGGGGTCAATTTTTAAGTTGGGTGGGAATTTACTCCAACTCTAAAGATGAGATGATATTTAAGGAAATAAACTCCATACTTTTGAATGACTAGTGAAGAAAATGGGTTTTGTACTTTTGTGCACATTTTAGAAGGACTGAAAAGGTAGGGAGAGCAAGAAGAAAATGCAGAAATAAGGAGTCACTTATGTTTTCCAGCCAGCCCTTTTCAACCATTACTTTTCTGTTGTGCTTGCCTTATCTATGTTGACTTCTGCTTTTTTAGAGTTAGCTCTCAGTCTCTGCACAGCACACCTAAACCTCAGAGTCTAAATCCAGCATCTTTTGTTACTGCCATTATATAAAAAAAAAAGCTTCATAATAACTGCCTGGCACAGAAGTAAGCAATGCACATGCTTACTCGATGGGACTACTGGGGAGAAGGAGATGTCCTGCTGCAGCAAGGACCCTCCCTTCCACAGACTCCGCTGGTCAACTTCTTTTTCCCCGCATATTGGGTGTTTGAATCAGCCCTACCGTTTCCTTCAGGTATCTGTCTACTCACAGGGATTAGAGTCAGCTTCCAGCAGAGACTGTCCCATATTCAGTGGGTTGCTTTCCTACCTCATGTTAGCTATGCTCTATCGCTGCCCTATTTTCCATCCCTGCAGCTTCACTGACAGGGCTCAGTCCTGCCACTGCTTGGTCTCCTGCACCATGCAAACGGCACAGCTGGCCCCACTTGCCTTGTTCAGCTTCCTGGTTCCAACACTATCTGTTCACTAGGAAGAGGGGACTCCTTTTCTCTTAGGAAGTTTCTAGGGCCACACATGCTTCTGAGGGCAGTCACTAAAGTCAGGAATGCAAAGAACACCATGTGAATAACCCTGGAAAGTGCAGGTGAGATGCAATGAAGCAGCATTGCAAAGGGAATGCTTGGGGGAATGAAGGGAATTTTAAATACAGAAAATATCCCCTTTAAATATTTCAGCTGACAGCTGGATCTAACACCCCCCAGAACAGCTGGATCCTCCTCTGTAAAAACAAACAAACAAACAAAAAAACCCAAACAAAAACAAAACCCACACCAAAAAAACAAACACCAGCTTTTCCCTCTCATTCCCTGTGATTCTCTGAAGGCCTCAGGGGGTACTTGATCCCCCTGTTTCCCTATCCGGTTGTGCTGCTTTTGTCACAACATATGCAAGCTAACATGGCACAGCCACAGTTTGCTGATGGGATGATGTCAGGAGGATGCTGGTGGCCTCAATGGGTAGGCATTTAGAGGACAGGGAAAGAGGACAGGGGAGGCAGACTGGCCAGAGGGCTGGGAGGAGGCAGGTAAGAAATGAGATAGGCAGAAAATAAGTAAAAGACAAGCAAGTTCAGGAACGGAACAAGATTAGGGAAAATAAGAAGTAGAAATGCAATGATCTGGACTTTTAACTGCCTGTCACAGTTAACCATGATGTATACATCTGCCAGAGCTTGTCCCATTTATTCTGCAAAAGTAAGTGGGGCAAATCATATCTACTACAGAGCAAAACCAGGGGTGTTAAAAAAAAGAATTCAAACTTGCTCTATTTGCTCATGTCAAGTGATCTGGAAAGCAAGGGTCTGCTCCAGGAGCCAGGAATTATTGACAACCAAGGTTTAGAAGTCCCTTATGGAGGTGATATGCATCAGAAATTGATGCATTAAGGAGTTCTACAGTTCTGGAAGACTTGCTCTTGAGAATTGGAGAGGAGTTAACATCTAAAGCTGCATTTCATCCCCAGCTGTGTTACTTGCTTCACTTCTCAGCACCTGAGATTAGCTACAATGCTTAATGGCATCACCAAAATAAATAAGGATATCTCTCTTAAAATGAGGACTCTGGAGATGGTCAGCATTAGTGGGACTCAGCAGTGTGTTTATCTTTCATACAAGCACAGGTATACCAAATTTGCTGATTTCAGGTAGTCTTAGAGGATACTAGTTCCTAAAATGAAAATAATTGCATGGATGCTAGAATCCTTTGCTTGGGAGAGAACTGTGGGTGGTAAATAAGAGCAAAGATACACTGATGGAACTAGTTGCTGGACAGGACTGGTTTATGAGAAGCTGCTTCAGGTCAGGACTGAAGGGCAGAGAGCTGTTCAGAAAAAAGCTCATTGTGCACCTGTTTGGATAGCCCTTGCAGTCTCCTTCCTCTCAGTAAAAATTATACTGTTTAAAGAAAAACAGAAAGAAAAAAAGGAAATCCCACAGAAGAAATTATGAATTGCACAGCTTGTGAAAATTCTGCCCACAGCCCAGAAGATAATCTTCCCCTCCCTCCCCTCATGCCAGCTCGTCTCTGTGACATCTTTCCACTTCATAAATCTTTTCCTTGATTGAGAGGCAGATCTGGGAAACAGCCCCTGGGGGAAACAGTTCCTGAAAAGCCTGCGTACCAAGCCAGAGGCATCTTCTCATTGAGGTACAAAGCAAGTAAAGGCCTCATACTCATTGCAACTGCACGAGGGTTCTTGGCACCATCTAGTGCCAAGAAAAGAGACTACGGAAATCATGCTGGAGAGGAGAAGCGCTTGAAGAAAACTTGGAGAATCTACTTGGGTAGTATACTGGGGTAGCTCTGCTAGCACAAGGAGGCCAAAGTAAATGCTTGCCACCTCCACATGCTCTTTGTACAGTGGATTGTTCCTTGTAGCAAACAAGCTAGAGGAGATGCTACATTATATAGGGAAGGCATTATGGAATCTACCCAGAGGAAATTACCTGCCATTCTCAGTGGCAGCTTTGCTACTACAGGTGGGGCCACGCATGCCTATGGTGCATACCCTCCCTACGGTCCTGCAGACAGCAGTGGGATGGCCAGTGATAGCTTCCAGAGCACATGCCAAAGTCTGGAACCCTCTGACAAATCCTGAAATCCTAAGCTGCAAGTGAAGTTACATTAAAGGAACATGGAAGACAACATAAGGTAATATCAAGGCCACAGACTGTATGAAAATGGGTCTGACAGAGGGTGTAACTATGACTTTATGAGCAAAGTCATTCATCAGGGTGCATTACTCATCCACTTCCCTCCTCTCCTGTACAGCAAGAATAGTAAACAGTTGCCCAAGTTACACAAAACAATCAGCATTTAAAACAAAACAATGCTTCTCGTTTTTCAAGTTTTCCTGGAGCCACCTCCCTTCCTGTCCAGGCACATCATCTTTCATCGTTCCTGAGCATAGCCATCACCACCAGGCACATGGAACTGCAACAATACTGAGCCCTGGTACTGAACCTCCAAGAAAGCTATCACCTGGAAAAGGCTACTGGCTTGTGATGTTGACAAATAGGGGCATGTGTGCTTTGGAAGACTACAAGCATCACTCCTGCCTGCAGTCCTCGGAAAATAAGTGAAGGAATCAATGAACTATCCAGGAGTAATGTTCTCAAATCAACTCAGCTCTTTGTCTTTTTAAGGGAAGCAAGCCAAGGACCATGCCGAAACCTTAACCACAGGGCCCAGCCACTCTGTGGACACTAAAGACGCCAGGGCACTTTCCCAAAAAGCAGGTGTTAGCTATGGCATCCTTGGCCAATATTTACATTCCTCCTTGCTGTTACAAAGCAGCCTTTCCATGCCATTAAGAGCCAGATCCCCAGGGGAATGTAGGCGCCTAATTCCGATTTCATTGGGAATAAGATGTCTCTATCTCTGAACCTGGACTACAGTGCTTCAGGATCCCTGACAGGCAAATGGGTGTGGGAGAGTTTAAAGCCCATTTCTACCCTGTCTTGAAATTCATGTTATTGTTCATTCCATATAAAGCAGTTCTGAAAACTCCCAAGCCAAATCTCCCTGCTTGCACAATAGGGTAATGATTTACATTTACTTTGCTAGGGTGCAAATGATACCTTGTGGTGCAAGGAAGCAATAGGGATCCAGACCTTGTGACTGTTAAATGGGAAATCACTGCCATAGCAGTGAATCAGACAATGCGGGTACAATCCTGTTGCCTGCAATGCTCAACACTGGAAACATGCAGCACAGTGCAACAGCATCCATTCTGCAGCCCTATCTCCTTTAAAGACATGGACACATGCAATTTTAAAGTGCTTTAAGCAGCTAATTAGGGTGTCTTCCCCTCCTTTATCCCACAAGATGATAATTGCATTATAAAAATGAATATGTAACTAAGCAGAAACCACAGGAACGGTGATGGCAGAAAAGGAGATGGAACCAGCAGCAGCCTCACTCCGCAGTCACAGGTGGAAACCCTCACATTAGAGAGACTAGCGCTCCAGTGCGGTTTGTATAGCTGTGGGGAGGAAAACCTCGAAAAAGCCCCACATCATTTAGAGTCACAAGAGTCAGCGAATGGTTTAGTGCTTAAACAATCGATGTCAGGAAGAGAGAAGATCCGTGAGAGTGTGTCCGCCTCTTGCTCTCCCTGCATACATCTCCCCAGAATGTCTACAGTCATCAGGGTAATTTAGAGAGAAAAAAAAAAAAAAGACAGACAGACTTGGCTTGGCCTAACTGGGGCTATCACTGTAATTGTGGAAGGAAGTGAGAACATACCAGCAGGGCCCCAGGGAGTAAAGAGCAAAATGAAGGGAATGGAGACTGTATTTGTGGGACCCTGTGAAGCTGAAGAAGTGTCAGAGAGCAGCACAGTGATGCCTGAGGGTGGAGCAGAGCTAAGGCAGTTAGATCCTCCTGAAACAGCAAATAGCAAACGGTCTGAGTTTGGAGCACAGCCTCACAGCTAGCACACTCTTGGTTTTCCTCAGTAACTAACATCATGTATGACCAGGTAACTGGGCACATTCTCTATATGTTTGAAAAGGTATCGTTGTAAACAGCTGCAGGGATGATAAATATCTTTATGCTTTCAGAGAGGAAAGGGGGGGACTCTTCCTACTGCCAGTTCTTCACTGCCCCCTGTGGTGCACAGGCAGCCTGTATTCTGCCAGTCCATTCTTCCACATCCAGTGCATTATTATGAACCCTCCAGCACACACAGCTAATTAGGGAAAATATCCTTTCTAGCAATTTAAATGATTTTGGCATTTTCAGGAGGGCACATGTAATATTCAAATTACTTCCACTCTGCGCTGCCTTGTCTTGCCTGGCTCATCTTCCCAGGTGAATTTGTAGTCTCTGAAATGCTCTAATTTCCCACACAAGCCATGTCAAATATAATTTTGGTGCAAAGTTGGTAATTATACGTAACATCAGTCTGATGTTAAAAACACTGAAAAATTTAGCAAGAAGAGACGAATGGAGAGACACAAGTCTGAGACCAACGAACGAAAGGCGTGCGGCCCCCTTAGTATTTGCGCTCGTTAATTAATAATAGCATGTTTTCAGGAACTGAAAGGATGTGTTTCCCGAACTGACTGGAATTCACTTAATGTCCCAATTACATTGTCTCAGTGAAGAACTTCGGTCAGGTCTCACTGAAGAGCCGCAGCTAAACCAAAACCAAAATCCAGGCTCCCCACTGAAGCCCATCACAGTTGCAAGGATATGTAAAGGAGCAGAAATATCACCCTTGGGCTCAAACCCAGAGATTAGATTGTCTCCTCCCCTGCCACCCGCTGCCGCAAACCCCTCTGGAAGGAGTCAAAGAGATTTGCATCAGTGAGTCACCAAGTGTATGGATATGTATTAGAGTAAAGTTTAATTATAACTGCTGGCCCCAAAGTATTGGGCAAACATTTTAACAGACTTGTTCCTTGGCTCCAAAGAGAAGAATTAACACGAAGAGTGAATTATCTGACCCCATCATCAACTCTTCCCCAAGGATGCCTGGTCTGCCTATTTCAAGGAGCATCCCAACTCAGCTTGCTTTTTGACACCATTATCCCAGCACACTGGCTGCCTGTCAAAAACAGTCAAGAATCTCTGAGTTAACCCATTCCACTCTAAAACCCATGCCTGCAATAACTGCTGGGAACCACAGAGCCATTTGCTCTGAAATTGTTGCTCCTAGTAATCTATTCATGGTGTTAATACATTGTGGAAGGGAAAACCCAAGGTATCTCATCATCACTTTTTGAACAGCAGTTTCTGGCTCGTGAGAACTTGGACCACAGCTAGTAAGGAAGGCTTGCTTCATTTTGATCCCAAAGGCTTTATGCCAATAGTCAAGAACCATAAGAGGCCTGATCACATAAGTAAATTCAGTACACTCAAGCAAGGGTTTGACCCCAAAATATGAAATGAGAGCCACTGAATGAAAGCTATTATTTCAGAGGAATGAGTTTTTTAAAAACAGATGAAGCCTCAAATAAACTTGAAGCTCCTGGACATATGCAAACCCCGCTTTTATCACATATTGAGACATTGTGTGCTTGTATACAGGGATTCAAGAGCTAGTCTTGAATTTCAGTCTTAGTTTTTAGCATGTCACACCCATCTGTCTTTCTTCAATCCCACATTAGAGAAAAGGAAGAGACCCCTTGTTTTGGAGAATGAACACCCCCTAGCTTTGCAGCTCACTCCATCTACTACCTTAAAATCATTTCCAACTTCTCATACCCTCTTCCACTCTCTTGAGTTTGTGCTGCTCATTTAACAGGGGCTGGCTGTGCATAAACAGAAAGTCCATCATTCTCAGACCACACGGGCCAGAAAAATCCAGAAACTTTCATCACAGCTTTATGTGAAGAGACTAAAAAAGATCCATGCAGCTCCAAGCAGACAATGAGCAGGATAGGATTATGGATCCAGAAAGCATGACCCAGAGTCCTGCTAAGGGCACTGCATGTGGGTACCTGTTGCAGGGAGAGGGGACAAGAGAGAAAGGGAAAGGTTGGAAGGGATCTACAGAAGATCAAGATATATATCCTGAACAAATATACATTGACGTTACCTAGCCAGGAATATGTTAGTTCTGAGGTAAACACTACCCACATTGCTATTGCAGCTTACTGCATTTATAAATGTAGCAGCAAAACAAGACAACAGAGACTTGAAAGGGGAAGCATTTTTTTTGTCAGACCTGCTAGGATCTCATCTCGAAGCAGTTGTACCCTGTACACTGACCCTTTACTAAACATCAACATACTGCTTTATACTAAATGCATAGCTTACATTTGACAAAAAGAGGGCTTAAATGCTCAGTGAAAACTCTTAGGAGGTATCCGCCTAGGAACAGCAGGACCTCACCATGTATATCCATTGAGATGATTATTTCATAATCAACCCATTGCAACACAACGCTACACACAGAATCTCTAACCCTTACCCACTGGCTGGAACACATCAAGAAGCAGCATTTACACACTAATTAGATAATCACGCATGTAAATACAACCAATATGCAGGATACATTAATTTACTTGCCTGTTCTTGAGAATCTGGTCTTGGCCCTTTTGATTCTTTTACAGGATTCCCATCTCACTGTCCTGTTGCTCATTTTGCTCACTGACTTACTCCAAGTTATCATGGGCTACCTTAGATACACTCACTGTCTACAGCTTGCTGACATCAAGAAGGCAGTTTTACTGAATATATTGTGGCCACAACACAATGTTCGCATAGCTCATCAAATGCCTTCTACTGCTGCCTCAGTTTTACCAAACACTGCTTACAAGACCACACAGTGAACCGCATCAATAGACTCATCAGAAATAACCCCTTTCCCCAAAATGGGCTTACTTTAGCTTAGATAACTGAATTGGCCTACCCAGTAATCCCACAAAAGTTCTGGGGGCACAACTACGAGGGTGGAATAGGGGCATGAAAAAAGCAGCACTTAAGCTTCCCTTACCACTATGAAAGAGACAGGGAGCTTCAGAAAAGCTGTTAAGAACATCTCAAAACCAGGTTGAGCACAGAGAGTCCAATTAAGCATTGCCACGGTCCTTGTCCAAACAGGCATGGTAGGCTACCATGCCAATTTAGCAAGAAATCCATACTCTAGCAGGTGGACTTTTAATGTAACTGTGACAACTGACACCTCATATTAATAGATCCTAAAATTTGTTCTTTTAGACTGCAAATTCTTCAGAGTAAGTCTGTGACTTTATAATTTTGCACACTATCTATGGACAAACAACGGTGTGAGGTTGTGCTTTATGAACCCCTTAAGACCCTCAGATAAAAGCAGCTTTCTAAATGTAAAGAATGATTCTGCACTGCTTTTCCTTCTCAGTCTGAAATTATACTGTGCAAGAGGCAGAATAATAGGAAAAGATGACATTTGACCTCCAGTTTCCTGAGTGCTAACTAGCTTTCCTTGCCATTTTGAATCAGGTCTGCCTTTGTCTCCAATGGAAGGCCAGGATACATCAAGGTGCTGGATGAATAAATAGTTCCTTTGCTGCCATGGCAATGGTGCAAACAGACCAGAGCACATGCCAAAGGAAGTTGACATAAATCACAAGTTGGTCAATTCTGTTTAGTTTCCAAGCAAGGGTTACGCAAGCTGGTTGGAAAGTGCCTCACTGAGGAGCCAATTTTCATTTTCTTCAGGCAAGTAAAATGTTTTCTCTCTCTTTAGTGCACTGCTTTGCAGATTATTTAGTCTTCTCTCAACTTCAGACCCTGTTCCTCCTCCAGCCCGAAAGACTCTAATTTCAGAAACATCCCCTATTTCCAGGGTATTAGGAACAGAAAGGGTAAGACCACATCCCAGTGTTCAGATTTTTTTAATCTGTGACTTAACAAGGAGTCAAATAGATCTAGCTTGGAGAAGCTTTCTTACCTTCAGGGGTAATCCTTATCAAGAATTCTGCAGGGTGAGCTAAGAATGTGGAATACACATTTTCAGAGACCACCCTCTCCTGTTCCACTGCACCTTCCAGCAAGGAAACACTCTACAAGTATGCAACACTTCTGTCTCACTGATGCACCAGGATAGTATTCTTTGTTGCAAATAGGAATTTCTGTGACTCCTATGCCTATAAACTCATTCTTTTTGAGACTGAAACAACAAACTGGGGACTTTCTGCCCTTCACAGTGGAGAATGAATTTTCTGTACTAAACACCATGCAGACACCACCAGCAGCAAAATGAAATCCAGCTTGTTCTTTGACAGCTATCTTGGTTTTGTGGGCTATGATCATTGAAGTGTCTGGGAAGGGGGAGGAGGAGGTTCTGCTCCATCATTCAAAAAGCTGCACCCTTGGCCTGCTTTATAAGGTACCCAGTTGGCAACAGTCTTCCATACGTGGCTCTGTTACTGCTTGGGGTGGCCAGCTAGCAAAACTCCACTGCAAACCTTGCTGAGTCCTGTCAACACTGCATCTCATCTGGGCTAATGTAAACCAGAAACTCACCCTCCATCCCCGGGAGGGGTCAGATATAGTTGTAAAGCATGAGAGTGCTGACAGGGTCTCCAGCAACATGCTCCTGTTGTATCATTAGGTCCATATTCGCTGCATCTCAGACTCCTCCTGGATGATGCCTAGGTTCATTCTGATGCCAGCAACATTCTGCAGGCAGACACAGGGTTCTTTCCAGTTCATCCAATTCCAGTCTGCCCAATTCCTTCCCCTAAACTTCACATTTACACACCCATGCTAAGAGAGTGCAAAATTCTACCCAGTCAAAACAGTGGAACATTTGTCCTTCAAGTGTCTGATGTTTAGATGGCACAAAGCAAGAAAGGATTTGGCTTCTTCCTGTACTTATTGATAAGCCCTTCTTGATTTGCCAGCCCCTCCAGCTGGTGGGGCAGATAGGACAGAATTATTTTCTAGACTAAGCAGAAACCTCCTGTCCCAAAGTCTACAGAAGTCAGCAGAAAAACAGTGATGGATTTCAGCCGACACTAAGTGCAGGCTCCCTAAGAACAGTACAAGAGCAACAGCTTCACCCGCAGAAATATTCGTAATTAACAGATGAATCTGACAATAGTATTTGCATGAGGGTAGGCAGTCCCCTAAGGAACAACAGTCTGCTGGTATTGGCCCAAGAGAAGGCCTCCATGACTTAGTGGTTCCCTGTGAAACACACTGGTTTCCTTCAGGTTCTTCCTCTCCCAGGATAATTCACCAACTAACTGTTCCATCTAAGGCAGCAGTAGGGAAGCAAACAGCTGGAAAAGGGATTTTGCCTTTCCATTACAAATGTCCTGTGGCCTGGCACAAAATAAAGGACACACTGATCACTGTCTTCAAGACCTCTGAAAGAATTTAATGCCAACTGAAGTTAATTCTGGACTCTTTGTTTAGACAGAGAGGATGAAGGAAGAGACAGAGTGAGAGTGCCAGGGGAACAACTGATTTCCCGTCATTTCATTTCATTATTACCAGAATCAAATAAGCAAAAAACTCACGCATCAGGCTTTTATAATCATGAGATCTGAAAATGAATGAATACATTGGATTACTTTGTACTGACTTGACTTCAGAGCCTTTACAGTGATAGAATTTCCAACCTCCTTTGGAGACTATTGATATCAGAACTTGCCTTTGACTCATGCAAGTAAGAAAAAAAAAAATCTCACCTAATCATAGGACTCCACAGCTGCATCTAAGCAAAATGTCCACCCAGTTCAATTCTATTCTCATCACTGTCTCCTGAGGCTTGAAAATAAATTACCATTAAGCAAGGGGTCATAAATGGACACAGAAGAGCTAAGCTAAAATCCATCCACAGAGTGGTGTTTTTGGTGTTGGTACTTAAAATGGACTTCACAGCACATGTCACCATAGTTCTGTGCTTTAATTTTCCCCGTTGCCCCATCCAAAGAATCAAATTATTTTATGAAGTAGGCTGAATGGAAATAGAGTGTACCTTTGGTCAGCAGTGCTTGATCACATGAGAGGCTGTAGCTTACAGATGTGTTTAACTCAAGGAGTGTGGCTGTAAAGGCCCCAGATCAAAGTCTTGCTGCTGAAGCAGGTGATTAACCAGCTAAAATTTGGGATACATTCATGGTTTTTACTATGTAGCAGTAGAATAGTCTCCTATAATTTTTTGTGTTGAAACCCAGCCAGCCTGTTACCAGCATGATATAATCCAGCAGCATCTAATCGGCTGCTGCCACCCTCTGCCTTCCCCCACCCTCAACACTGGCGGATATGTCAAAGCAAAAACATCTCTGCATTTCTGATCTCCCTGGGGTCACATCTGTTTTGAGTCAGGCTTCTCATTTGGTTCCAATCCACCGATTTCCTGCTACTGTCCATGAAAAAGAGAGTGCGACTCTGTGGCTTCCCCTGGGTGTAATGGTCTAATCTGTACCTTGTTGTGCACTGTAGAGGGGAGGGGGAATCAGTGCTACTTGGGAGCAGATTTCTCTTCCCTTACGATTGCATCCTGTTCTTATGCAAAGCACCTTTATTCTTGCTAGCAGTGGCAGCCCCAGATGTCCTGGTGCCCTCCCTGTATCATCGATATTCCTCCGGCCTCCTAATTGAATCCTTCCCTGGCTGGGACAGGCTTTCCTCATTATGATGAACTGGATCCAATTCTACTCCCTCCCCTCCATCTCCCAGTCTTCCTTGTGAACACAGGGCAGGCCCCACAGAGCTTCTGTGGGTGGATGACCGCACCAGTGAACTGTTCTTGCAGCTACCGTAATGTTGCTCATGAGGTTAACAGAGCAGGAAAGCCCAAGACAGGTACAAGGTGGTAAAGGCATCTTCTCTGCCAAGATTCTAGCAGCATCAAGATGCAGTTTAGTTGCAAGAAATAATAGCCAGTTCTTTTAATCTATGGCTTTCAAAGCCATTTATCTAAAACTTCAGGGGGTTGCAGCTGGTGAAATAGTCTAAGAGTTCTCACAAGAGCAGTGGCAGAACCCAGGAGTCAAATGGGTCTCTTACA
Source organism: Haliaeetus leucocephalus (assembly GCF_000737465.1). Classification (NCBI taxonomy): domain Eukaryota; kingdom Metazoa; phylum Chordata; class Aves; order Accipitriformes; family Accipitridae; genus Haliaeetus; species Haliaeetus leucocephalus. The sequence goes on along the minus strand of NW_010972992.1, from coordinate 3,964,070 downwards.
TCCTCATCCCACACATTACCCATGAAGTGACACCGTTTCTCTCTGTAGGTGGTCGGTATCCATGAGCAATGTTTCACTCATGCTCTGAACAAGGCAGGGAAATATAAACAGAACAAATTATCTTTTTTCACTCTCACTCATCCACTGAAAATCTCAGTATTGGGGAAAAGAGTTCAGTCCCCTTACCTTCTTTATCCTTTGGCCTCTTAATCAGAGGGAGATTACCCTGTGTTGCACCATACAATACATATACAGAGACCAAATTTTTCTTTGCAGGATCTCATCCTGGAAGTAGGACCAATGTAGCAGTATTGCCACACTTAAGATGACTCTGCCATGAATTAAGTTGTATTAGCGCAGGCAGAGCATCACACTATACGTTGGGTTTGGTACTTCAACTGGCTTGTTCAGAGCTAGTTAGCTTATTAGTACATGGACTGCATTAGGGCATGCAGGTACAGCCAGGCTTACGTCAAGGCAAGTAAACTCAGGTAAACTGAGGCACAAATACATTAGCTACATTGACTTCAAGGCAAGTTCTCAAGTGTGTTGGGAGAAGAACCAGTACTACAAATTCCCCAGGTGCCACCACTTTAACTACTAACTCACACTCTTCTACTACACTAAGTACATCTGGATTTCATCACAGCCTAGATATTATTTTTAAAAATAACCAAATCTTCAGAAAACAAAACCTCACAAAACACCAGAACAAAACCTCTGATCTAGAGGCTTTTCAGCATCTTAGGGAATGAGAGGTGCTATTATTGTTACTAGAAAGGCTCTAAAGGCAATAGTACAAGGAATGATCTATGGGGCACAAGTATGTTTGTTATGAAATAATTTGGATCCACAGAGGAATTCCATATGTGGCTTCTCCTCTGGTGACTAGAGGTTCCCACCTTGGCAGTGATCCTGGAGTCCCATGCCTACAGGCTCAGCAGCATGGAAGGGGAGGGTGGACGCTGGAGGAGTAATGGGATCATCAGCCGCTGAGGCTGCTGCTTGGCACGCCGACAATGTTTGTTTGCACCTCTTTGAAGATGAGAGATGAAAGTGGCGCCCACATGGGCTGCCTTTGATTAGCTTCTTATTTTTAACATTGCAGCTGCGATTATTTTTCTTTTTCTTGAAGCATTTCTTCCCCAGCACCAGAAACTCTGAGGTTCCCTTCTCTAGGGAGGTTCAACTTCAAGGAAACATAACAAAGAGAAGTGTGAATGTAAAGGAGACTGGACAACTCAGGGCCAGTGGGGAATTATGTCATTTTATTTTTAATTTTACTTCCATTTTTTCCCCAATCCCCCATCCTCAGCGGGTCTCAGAAAGAAAATACTTGTTTACTTCTTTTTTAATAGGGAAAATAAATGAGTCCTGGGATTGTACAGAGCTGTCATGAAGAGGAAAATGTCTAATGGTTCAATTCCCAGCTCTGTCACTGAACCACTCTGGGACTTGGGGAAAAGTCAGTTCGCCCATCTGTAAAATGGGATTTATAATGCGTTGCTTCTCAGGGGTATTGAAGGAGTATGAGTAGCATTGATGGAATGCTTCATGCACCTTGGATAGAAGGGGCAATAGCCCTGTGAAGTGCTGTCCTTAATAGATACTTAGAGGAGTTTCCTTCACTGTGGTACTTATCTGACCACAGCAGCCGAGTGCCTCACAGCTGCTGATGGATTTTTTTTCTATTACCTCTCTGCATCGTAGCATTGTTGCACAGGAAAGCAAGGCAAATGGCAAATTGAATGAAATGGACCCAGTCACATAGAGAATATGTGGTAAAGTCAGGACTAATCCTTTATTTCCTAAATTTCTGCCACATCCACTAGACTTTCCTCCTAGTCATATGAATTTTGTGATCTGAAGGCATGAGGGAAAGCCACCTTCCCTTCTTCCTACATTGGTCAGTCACACTGTGGCTGCCTTCCTACTGCATAAGTAGCAAGTGGTCTGAAAAGGGAGTCAATGTTTGTTGTGCATTATGCTATTTCCTATCATAACATTTTTGGGTTTTTTTCTTTCACCTGATAGAGTAGTTTTCAGCCAAGAATTTGGTCAGATGTTAATCCAGTTATCCACAGTGAATGCTCTAGCTTTAACAGGATGATGTCAGGAAAAGTGTAGTCTGCTGTTCCTTATTTTCAGGACCAATTTACAGAGGTGGTAAAGAGCTATACATACAAGTGATATCAGAGGAAACTGCTGGTAATTGGTTCTTCCAAAAAATAGCTTTACAAAGACCTGCCACTTGTATCAGCTCAAGTTTAACTTCTGTCAGAGGGCCTTAAAAAATTCTGCGCAGAACCTGATAGCAACAATGTCAATTAACAAGATGGAAAAACCTGGAGTGGGGATAAGAGGAACAAGCCAAGGATAAATAACAATCAGGTTCTCGATACTCACACACTTCAAAAGAAAAAACACAGCTACATATGTTTATATTTATTTGTGTTATCTGTCAAGACATTTACCAGCCAAAGAGAAATGGGGACACATGGGTTGAGTAAGAAACTGTAGCACGCTTACACAAATCCAACCAACTCTGAGAGCAAAATCTGTTTCCACCAAATAAAGTACCTGCTAAACCCTCTAAAAGACATTTCAGCCTTGGCATGGTCAGTCCAAAAAGCTTATACTCATCCAGTCAAAGCATATAATTTACCCATGTTTCCTTGCCTTTATGGCATTTCACCTGCTCCCAGGAAGAGGCAGCCAGTTGTTCCAGCCCAGTACACCATCCAGGTAATCCCAATGCCCAAACACCATCCTGCTCAACCCCACTCCTCATGAAGGAATAAGCCTGTTTTATAGGCTCTTCTCAAGCATATTATAAAGAGATATATTGTACAGGATAGCTTATAATATATACCTACTTCAGATTCACTCCAGAGAAACAACATACTCCAGTCCAACTCCATCCAGTCACATAGACTCCAGGACATTAAATTAACCCACTGCCAAATTTACTGCAAGCCATCTGACCATACCATTTAGCCACAGTAAAGACAAAATCTATACCTAGCTACCGTCAGGAAAGCAGGCAACTCTGTTGAAAACCTATTTATATCACTCAAGGAGATCAATGCGGAGCCCAGGCCTGGAGGCCAGTGACCTTGGATTGACACAAAACTTAAAGGAAAAAATTAATGGTGTCAACTCAAGAGACCACAGCTGTTATTTCAGAGGATTCAAAAGCCAGCCTTCCAGCTGACTGATCAAGAAAAGGTACTTAAGCGAGGATGCATTTTTGGGAAATAGAGCAAATACTCACCCGTTGCTGGTGCAGGAGCTGAGGCACAGAGCTGCTTCCCCAGGACACCCCAACGGCTGCCTGTGCCACACAGGCAGGTCCTTGGCAGCAGCTAATCCTCCCTAAGTCTGTCCCAGATGTCACCAGATGTGGTATGACACCAGCAGTAGAGTTTCTGGAAGAAGTCTCTCCTCAGACTGTCCCAAAGTGACACTGTGGTGAGCTTCCCACAGGCTGTCTCCGGAAGGTGCTCCCTCAGGGGCCTTCCACCCAAGGAAAGGTGAAGAGGAAATGGTGCAGGGGAGGCAAGATATCCATTGTCTGAGGGGTCTGGAGGCCACACACTGATAAAACAAGTTTTCAGGCCCAGGATTTCTCAGTTCTCCCTCAGCTCTTCCTTAACTGCCCCGGTCCAGAACAGCAACAATCCTTGAGGAACCACCCAGAGGGCTCTGACAGTCACAAAATGGCAGCCGAGGGAAAGGGTGCCCCATTCCAGACTTACTGAGGTGCCAGCATAGCACCATATAGATGACAAGGTACTGCTGTGTGGACAATGAGGCAAGGCACCCATGGCAGATCATCACTTGCTTGTACTGTGGCACCAGTAGCTGCCTGCTGAACTGGCAAAAATGGAGGGAAAATGGCTGCCTAGGGGGCCCCCTAAACAGGCACCTCAGCCTCACACAGACAGAGGCCCTCAGGCAGCCCTGACCCAGCACTAACTACTAAAAACCACCTCTCTGGTATAAACTCCAACCATACTGAGGCAATACTGCCAGGAAGCTCTTTTGAAGGTAGAAGAAAAGCCCCCACCCTGTCACAGCTGGCCACAATTTAGAGAGGACAGCTGAAAACAGGACCTGCCCCACCTGACATAGCCATCTGGTAAGCCCTGGGGAAATGTAACAGATTTCTGAGTGTGTTTCATTGTTTGTTTATTTTTCAATTAAAATGACAAAAACGAGGTCCTGGAAACAGCAGGTTACAGGGATAGAGATGTTCAATAGAAGTTATGCAGAGACAGGTTTTATTTTTGGAGTAGCCACTGTTGGTGCAGTGCTGGACCTGTTGTGTGCCTCTGCTGCCTTTAACATCTCTTACTTCACTTTAACTTAACTGTTTTTAGGCAAGAACATATTTTTGGGTGTACAGGTCTGTGCGCAACAGGGTTGTGCTCTAATGTGTCCATGTGGGCTACTGGGATACAAGTCATAGCAATGCTGGCCATGCTCTGATCTTTAATTTGCTCAGGGACATTGTATTATTATTATTATTGTTGTTGTTGTTGTTGTTGTTATTATTAATTATTTGTACTGGGTGAGAGAGCCAAGAGGCTGATCCCCAGCCTGGGACCAGTAGCTCCCATTCAGTGTCCAACACCAACCCAGCCAGCTCTTGCAGCAGAGCTGGCTGCCACATTGTGGCCTGCTCCCCCAAACGTCACATCTGGCTGATGTAAAACACACATGTTTTGACTGAAGCTTTTTCTTTAAAATGCCAACATTAAAGGAAGGTTTGCTTTGTAAAACTGAAACTGTAAAACTCTTCTGAAACCCAATCTGGGGGATTAAAAGAACCACATGAAAAGGGATAAATATGACCTGGACATTTACTTCCTGTGCAGAAGTTCGCTGAACATGTGCCTCCCAGCCTGTCAGTGCGAAACAAGACCTTCTGCTCTTATTTTCAGAAGGAAAAAAAGGGAGAAGAGGAGAGGAAGACAGGAAATTTTGTAAACTGACAACTCTTTTCTATCTCATGGCTAATGTCAGAGACGTTGGTTTCTTTACAGTGGCATCTCATATACCTTAAAATCAGAAAGATACACAACTAGTAATAAAAAATTTAGTATTAATACGCAAAGTATTCTTATTCATACTATATGGTAAAATTGGGCTTGACCCATTTTTAACTGGGAGTTAGCGGCAGAACTCCTTTGGATTTCAGTGGGAATAAGATCAGACCTAAAGATACGATGGACTGAGTCCAAGGATTCTCTGATGATGTACAGAAGAAACACATGGATAGACAAACAGATCTTCAGTTAGTCAGAAAATGGCTCACTTTCAAACAAACTGATGCAAGATGTTTATATTAGTATCGCCCATTTCAAGTATTAAAACTCATAGTTGGATTCCAAAAAACAACTTTACTTAAATATTATGAGACTTGAAAGGAAAAAAAAATCAGTTATGGATTCTCTGTATTTGTTTCCTAGGTTTTGAATCTTTAAGAAGATATAACATTTTTTCTGGTTTTCTTTACTAATAGTCAACTGGTAGAAGCTTGATTTTTTTAAAGCAAAGCTGACATTGCGATTTATTATAGTATGATTTCAGAAGATGAGGAGACTTAGGAAAAAAAAAAACATTTAAGAGCAGGCAATACATTAAAGTCACTATTGTTCTCAAAATAACTTTCCTCAGATCCCAATACAGGAATTGCAGAGGACAAAATGCAATATAATGTAAAATTTGGCATTGTCATTCTGTTTTGGAAGAAAAACCATCCCTTTATCCCAGTCAAGTTCCCTAGAAGCCAGTTACACACTAATTTGGCATTATATTTTCCCTTCCCACCCCACCATGGATGATGCTGTTAAATTACACTCAAAGTCACATTAGTTGCCCAACAGTCATAACTTGGAGAAACACAACTGAAATATATAGGGACCACAGCAGTGAATCTAAAGGCAGACTTCCAACGGAAAATGTTGGACTCTGCACATGAAATGTGGGGCACCTTCTTGCACCACTGGCTTGTAACTGCTGCAATAGCTGACCCTGTGGATGCACGTGCAGGATCCAGCTTGAATCCGAGTTTGAAATTCTCTGTAGTTTGGGGTGCTTGAATTTGGAGTTTGTCGGTTCAGTCCCACTGTTGTTTGAGGTTTTTGTGGTGGTTGGTTTTTTTTTTTTTAATTTTAGAGTGAGTAAGTCTGGATTGTTATTTGTATTCTTGGATAATGCTCCATGTCTTCTGTGTAAGTTATAGATACTCAATAGCCCCACACCATAGTAAGTTTTTTTCCAAATACACTCTCATCTTAACTGGGTTTGATCTTTGAGATGGAAAGATCATCTATTCTACTTGCAGCCTTGGTTTTCTAATTCCCACTGAAGCCTTTAACAAACTCTGCTGTTGTATAGAGCTGGTAAAATCATCTTTCTTCTTTCTGTCTAGTCCTGGCCAAATTTAAAAAAACACTTTTATAGTTTCAAGTCAGAATCAAGGAAAAAAAAGGTGCGTCTCAAAGTCATTGTTCAATGGAGAAAGACCAGTTCCCAAGTCCTTTCCAAATCAGAAGTGGACAGTTCCTCTGTCATTTCCAAGCCGGAAAGAGGCCATTTTATGAGCCAGAAAGCATCCATTTTCTGCGTCAGTCCTGAGCCAGAGAGGCTAGTGTCTGAGTCAGTTCCAGGGGGGGAATGCTGGCACTTTTCCAAGCTTGGGAGTGTTGCTATCACAGCAATTGTTTGGTGATGCCATCCCAATAAAGCTTCATTATAGCGTTCCTCTTTCTATAAACTTCAGTGCCCTCCAGTGTCCCCAGCAATCACTTATCTAATATTAGGATATTAAAAAATATGGAAAGATTTTAAAGAGACTTATTAAAATGCAATTAGCAGCATGTACGACTTAAGCAGTGAGATTATTTAAAAAAACGACTTGATTGTGTGGAATGCCACGCACCTTACAGAGATAATAAAGCTGCCAATCAAGTCCATTTTCAAATTAGGAAATTTTCATTCTTTTTTTACAGCCCCCTAAGTGAATATTAAAACTGATTATTAACCTCGGAGTGTAGCAGCGGCCCCTAAGCCTGCAAGCTCTAAAAGGGAGGTTTCATAACTGTTGGTAGCCTGGGCTTCATTCCCCATTCGGACTGAGATCTCTGTGCTTATTTAAAGGGACAGTGCTCACCCTTTGAATAAGGAAATCTGAAAAGCCTGGATGGGTTCCTTGTTTAGAAAGGGGCAAAGCTCCAGATCTTGACATTGCAACTTGGGAGGCCAAATCAAACTGCCTGTAATAACCCTGCCTCGATATTCCACAGCCGAGTTTTGCTATCAGTAAACTGCAGGTAAGACTGCCCCCTCATGTCCAATCTGTGAATCTCACCAAATCTTTAAACTCCCTAGAACATAACCTTTGTTTTGTCCAAGTAAAAATGTGTAGATTAAATGAATGTTTATGTGGGAACACATACCTTTGTCATACTCAGGTTGCTGTGCATAGATTCTCAGTGTATGTTATTATTCTCAGTTTATGTTATTACTTACCTTGCTAAATGTAAAACCATGTCATTTACGTTGCCTTCTTTTTATTTATTTTTTGTCCTACTGAGAGAAGATCAAGTGTGACACTTCTTGCTATTTGACTTTGCTGGAATTCTTATTTCATTTTAAAAAGGATCTTTCTCTGAGAAATTAAGTCACATTACCCTGACAGGTTACTCCTTTTGCAGCTCTTTACTCTGCTGTCAAAGTGGATTTATTGATGCTTCCTGGATTTCTCTCCTCAAGCTTGCAAACTGGAAACGATGAATTCTCTGGAAGGCAGCAAGCTGATTCTTGACTTGAATGCTTTATTTTGGGATAAATGCAAAGATTCAAAGGGAGTTCCTTAGGAGGGAGTAGTCACAGATTCTGACTCCAAAGCAAGAGTATATTTTTGCATGTGCTTAACTTTAAGTATATGCTTAAATTTACCTTTGTTGATCTCTTTGGGACCATGCACAGGCCTGAAGGCATGTACTTAGGCACTTTACCATATTGGTGCCAGGCTGCTTTGCAGGAATGGGAGTCCAGACAACATCTAAACAAGGAGAATGTCACTGAGTTTTGAAGCATCTAGGACAGAAGTTATTTTGCTAGCACATATATCTTATGACTGTAGCTCCCTCTGGAATCTAGCTATGGCACCTGGATCTACTTATGATTCGCATGGAAGCTATCTACACATCTTTTCAAAGTAAATAATCTGCCTGGGTTGGATAATGGGGGTTAGGAGGATGACAAATTGGGTTAATAAAATGTTAGCGAGAGCCAGGTTTTAAGTCTGGAATGAGTCACAAGTGAAGCAAGTTTAGTGGCCAGGGTTCACCCTTGATCTTGAGTTGGTATTTGTCTACATCACTGAAAAACCACAAATGATCCAGTATAATTCAGCATAACTGACAATCCAGCGCTGGCAGAATTGTTGAGGTGGAGGAGGGGGGAAAATGTTACTGCCTCTTTAGAGTCATGCCACAGTTAACGAGAAGCACTGAAGAAACAGTAGCCACAGAGATGGCATTAGACTTCCCAGGTCTCTGGGCTGAAAAGAAGCACCTCCAGCACGCTGGATGTCTTGTGCTGCTACTGAAGTTGGCAACATGCCTCACTTCTACTCCCCAGACTGAAGCAAGTATTTTCATGGCTTACCCATTAAGCTGGTCTGGGTGGGGAATGTATGGAGTAGTTTAGTATGCTCATCAGGATGAACTGAATATTGGTGATATTTTAGAGGAGTCTGAAGGCTAGAAGGGAAAGACATGCAGCCAGTCAGTATTGAGGTACACCACTGAAGACATATGGAGACTTGGGGAGGTGTACTGCAGGTGGATTAGTAGAATTGCATATAAGAATTCTGAAAATAACTGTTGGTTGTTGGGGTTTTTTTATTGGTTTTGGGTTTTTTTCATTTCCATAAACAACTATTCATTGCTAAGCAAAGTTTACGATGATTGGAGCCACACTGGCAACGACAAAAAGAATTAAGGAGATGTAACGGACATCTTATCTTTGGGTTCATGAGATACTAAGTGTATGGTAATGCCAGCACAGTAAATAGCTCAGTTATTAACATATTCTAAAATTAGATCAAGCAAAACCAGTATTCACAAATACTGAGACAATTCCTGGAAGAGAAGAGAGATTACTTAAAGATTTGAGTAAGTGCTATGAATGGGTGATTGCCAGGCTGGAAAGCAAGCTTCCAAAAGCATGAAGACTTTGTCCCAGAAGCTGCCTTGCATTCCTTGATTAGGATCAGCTTCAAGAAAAGCCTTACCATGGGTGCTGGCAGAGTCAGACATGAAAAGAGCAAGCTCTACCTAATGCCAAATCTTCCAGCTGCAGCTTTGACGGTAGAAATTGCCCTGCAAGTCTGTACTCCAGAAACTCACAGCACAGAGTTACACAAATGGTAAAGCAGCAGGAAGTCTGATATACAGCAACTCAAATACATTAGACTAACCGGCTGAAAAAATAACCTTGCATTATTTGTAGCAGCTTATTGAGCAAGGTAAGTTTTGATCCAAATATTCCTGAACATGGAAGAAATTAATAACTAGATGACACAGAGTTTGCTTCTATGTTCTTCTCCACTCCTAAAAATAGACATGGCAAATATGAAGTAGAAATCTGGATTTTGCTTTATTCTTGGAAAAGGGAAGAGGGAAGAATATCTAAAGCACCTCTTCACTAGAAAAAAGCAGTTCCAAAACCTGGGATCTTGCCACTCCCTCTGGACTTTCCTAACCCAACCTCTTGTGTTGCAGAATCCCTAACTCCTCCAGACTCCCCTAGCTGCATCTCAGCAGTCCCCTCCAGGTGTCAGCCTTGCACTTTGCATGAGATTTTCTTCCCTCAGCCGCATCTGGAGTAAACTGCCGGGTTCACTGGAGATTCCTGACAAGAGATCATCAGAGATCTTAAAAATATTAAATGCATTCCCTAATTTCACTTCAGGAAAAATGCTGAAATTTCACAGCCCCACCAGGCCTCCCTCAAAATTGTAAAACCGATGCCATTGTGTAAGGGAGGGGATCTAAATGGGCCCATTAGCTTTCTACAGTATCTGCCAAGAGAACGGTGAACATCTGCCAGCCCAGAAACAGTTCAGGAGCCAAGACTTTCACTTAAGTTTTCTTTTTTTAGGATGTAATTGACATGACTGTCCTTTCTTTGGCCTTAATTCTTAACTACTTCCCAAGATACTAAAAGCTTCTGCTCTCCTCTGCACTTTTGCACATAAATCAGAACTACAGTGAGATTTTCTCAATTGGATCTCATCATGGTAGAGCCACTGGAAGCTAGAATGAAGGCAAGCACATGCAGGCCCACCACATCATCTAACCCTGCCCTGATTTCAGGGTTAAGATTGTTGGCAGTGCTGTTGTTTGGTTTAGGACTAGCACTGTGGGAAAGACAGCAAACAGAGATAAATGGGCATTGTCAGACACACTGTAGCTATAGGATTGGACAGATAGCCTGGATGTCAGAAGTAAGATTCCCCTTAGGATGTTGCTGTAGTTTATGATATTGCTCAGAATTGCTACAAATCTTTAGGCATGTCAAATTTGGGAGGTTTTCTTAAAAGTACATGCATGAGCAATAATGCATGAAATTGTGAAAACAGTGAAATCCTTTGACAGAGCGGGAAGGGAGTTGTGTCAAGACTGAGATTATGTGGTGGGGGTGGGGGAAGTTTGCAAAAATACAATGTTTGGTTCAGACTTAACTGTCTTTCAATTTCATGAGTAGAAATCGAGTCTCAGCAGGGTCTGTTGACCTAGTAGGTTTTGAAATGACATCCATGGATGAGAAACTGGGCTGAGTTCAGGTGTTTAATTTTTGTAGTGTAGGCCACTGAAGAGCTATTGGGTAACAATTTTCAGTAACTACTGAGCAGGGAAGGCTTCAAGTATAGGTTATTGATGAGTCCAAAGGTCTGTATCCCGTTAACTGTCATAAGACAACCAGCAAACATGATAATGAATGCAGTTTTCCACATGGTCTTTCAAAAAGTCTTGAGTGTTTCAAGATTTTTATAGCTGTTGGGAGAAAGTCTGTCATGAAAGCACAATTCTGGGTGTCAGGTGTCACTAGTTTTTTCACCATGGACTTTCAGAATGACCTTGGGGAACCTGACTTACCCTAATACCTCAGTTTTCCAAACGGTTGCCTACAACATTAACTGGCCAGAGTTGGATTAATTGCATTATAAATATAAGGGCACTAAAAAGACATGAAAAAATTCAGAAAGAGAAAGATAGAAGTCTATCACCTCTGGCAGTTTCAACTGCACAAAAAGTCCATTTGGTCACATCTGGTTGATCAGTAGCTCTCGCCACTCTCATCAAGAATTACTTTCTGTTCTCTGAGCATTAGTTCTCCTCTCTCCATGGCTGTCAACTATTTCTCATGTAAAGGTCTTGCTCCTCTTTCAAAATTACCTGTATTAAGGCAAATTATATGTTCTCTTCCTTTCCTTGTTGAAAGTCATTTACATGAAGAATCACAGAACTGAGATTATAGATACTGGGGGAGGGAATGCAGAAATATAGCTAAGAGTGGAAATTTGGGTGGGCCTCAATTTATGGTGGACAGCCAAAGAACAAATGTCTGATGTCATATTAAATCATTTATATTGCAAATGATTTAAAATAATGAAAACCCATATGCATTAAATTTTGCCCTGTACATCCATTTGACATATTTTAAGTAGACAAAAGATAGATTTTACATAAATCTTCAGTAAATGTACTTCGAAAAAATATCACCAGGCAGTAAAACCTAACCATTTTGAAAACAGTCTTTGTCTTATACTTGAGCTCCTGCTTCAGTGCGCATTGTTCAAAAACAGCAAAAAACCTACCCCAGACTGTCTGCTCACTCCTGGAAAGAAAAAAACCAAAGATGGAAAACTAGACAAAACAGCTTTTGAACAGATCCTGCCAAAGTCATCCTTCACGCTGTCCCAAGTCTTACAGGGATAGTTGCTACATCTTACCCAAGCCACCTGTGTCTTTGCCTTTGAAGGAGTCTATTCCCAACCTCCAGTGTAAATACTAATGTTTGTGTTCAATATTTAGGATCTGTCACACACGGACACTTGCAATTTTATAGACTTGAAGCTAGCTCTCTAGCACAGTTCCCAGTCTGTGGATTTTGTCCTTTGGTTTATGACAATCTGTGCTGATGGAAGTCCATGCTCTTCTACGCTGGGAGTTACTACACGATCTAGCAAAAAAAGTCTCTGAATCCCAGCTCCAGTACACTGTAAGAGGCAACAAATTCCTTTGGAAGATGCCTGGCACATCTTCACCAGGAACTTAGCTCTGGGAACTGACTAGATACCTCTGAGAATCACAGGCAGAAATTCTTCCCAGGCTCTGCTGTGGATGGTCCAGAAAGGCAAGGGAGGTGACTGGCAGATGGTTTGATGCGACTCTGCCAAACGAAACAGAATGAAGATAATTTTGCATTCTTTGTGTACAAGATGCAAACATTTGACAGTTCCCACAGGTACCAATCAAACAAGAGGGTGGAGATGTCAGATACTACACACTGTTGTGCTTTGAACACTGGTTCACAGCTCAGAAACAAAGGTAGTAGTCAGCACCCAACTGCCAGCAGTAGCCGTGGAGCTCAGAGGGGCCTTTTGTCACTGTTGTTATGTTTCCAATTACTACAAAACATTTTTAGTTCCTAACAGAGCTCCCACCCAGGCTGATCCTTTTGTATGATGGGGCTGGGTTTGTTGAGTAGCAGCCAGGAGACCACCGCACCTGGATGGCTGACCCCAGCTGTTTCAAAGACATGCAATCTAATCAGCGTCACTCTCAGATAAGTTAATTGCCTATTCTGATTGTTTTTGTCCCACTAACACTCAACATCTGTCTGGTGGTAAAACAAGTAGCAGCAGCGACTCTTTGTAGTGTGTCAGTCAGGGAAATATGGACAAAGGTTTTTTTCAAAACAGCTACTAAGGCTGAAGGCACCTAGACTGATGGGCACTGAGTCCTTCTGGGTCTTTACAAGAGTCAAGCATGTAAAAAACCTGACTTCGATTGTGTTTGCTGAGAGATTAAAAAACACATCACCTGTTCATAAGGACATGAACCAAAAGGAACATGGAAACTCTGCCCCTTTAAGAAACAGGACTAAACCATCTCAGGCGGATTAAAAATGAGGTAATTGAAATTATGGCTTTATAGGATCATGGGAAAATTGCTTGAAATATTTCAGGCACTATAATGAAGTTTTAGATGCTGTTTCGACTAAGGGGATTAGGAGGAGTATTATTGTGAGAACCATGGACTAAGTGATTGTTCCAGGTATTTTACATGGGTGGAAACCGCTTATTTTCTTTAAGGGAAGCTTTTCTCTAGCAGTTGTTTCTAGACTGCTAGGTATCAGTAAATTTTTATGTTAGTAACTTGCTTGTGTATGGAAAGCTGTATTTATGGTAGGTATTTCTGGGGAGGGGAAAGAAGTAATTCTTGTAAATGTCCCTGTGATTGTGGTGAAAGCCCCTTCAAAGAAAAAAGGGAAAAAGTAAGTATTGTAAAACACTACTTTTATTGTGTGTGAATGGATTTTCAACTGTAGCTAGGAAAAAAGAAATGCTACTGGTATTGTTCTTCCAGGGAACAGTGCCTCCTTTTCTACGATATAGCATCTGCTTAATTAGAGGCTCAAATGGCTTTAAATTACAAAGAGAAATAAATAAACTGAAAGGTCTTCTGGTCCTTCAAGCAACTGCATTCGAGGTGGGCTTTATTTAGTGCATGTGGTAGAGAAGATTGTGCTTAGGTATGAAAGAGTAGGGTAAGGCTGATCAAAAGGATGCAGACTACTTAAGGGCACAGTCCTAGGGATACAGTGATAATGTGGTGGGGTTTTTTTGTGGTTTTTTTTCCTTGCTAAATGCGTTTAGAATGAGAACCAACACAGAGAATCTAATGTTTCTATTTGGTCAGACTTTTCTGCAGAGAATGCTTGTTTCATGTCCAGAGCAGGGAAACTGTGTTCGTCTTCCTTATGCTCAGAATGAAGCAGGAGAAACTCGGTGTTGAAAAAAGAGACTTCCACTGAGTAAGGGTGAGAGGTAGGATTTATTAATTATTGGCAAAATCAGGCCAGATTCTGACTATACTGACATGCCAACATTCATTAAATCCTCCTGTTTTTTACTGCTCTATGATTAGAAACAGGCCAAAGCACTCCATGTTTTTGAGTACCCACAGTTGTGTGGTGGGTTTTTTTTATCATGAGGTTATATTTAGATGCCCATTGATGTTGTTTTTCATCCCAAGTGCTTTTGGGAGGGTGAACAGCTGATCATTACACTGAGTTTGCTTGTACCCATGAGCACACTTAACCTAGAGCAGCAAATAGTTATTGTATTGCATTTTGTTTTGTGCCTGTGGGCACACTTAAGTCAATATACATGATGGCTAGTACCACGGTATTGCATTTGTCTACACCCATGGGCACTCCGAATTGCCAGTGTGAGGGAATCGGTGAATTAACTAGCTGTATGCCCACTGGTGCAGTTACTTCAAGAGCAATACTACTGTTAATTGCTTAACTTAAATTTAATCATAATGCAAAATAACAGAAGGAAAGCGCTGCAGGAATCCCAGTTCTTACAGAAAATGGATCGTAACATTTGTTCAGTCCTAAGCTTGTTTGTTGCCAAAACTGAGGAACAAGCTCTTGGGGCAGAAGTCTCTGTTGTGAATAATTGCCCTTCTTTCCCTGTCTGTTTTATAGCCAGCAAGCTGCATCAAGCTCATTGCTCTCTCAAAGCTTTTACCTGCATGAAATCTAGTTGAGGGCTGATGCTTACTCTGCTCATTAGTGAAATTACCACCAGATGCTTTGTTAGATAGAGGTCACTCTGGCTGAATGCTGTAACAACCTCTTCAAATAGCGCGATTGCTACACTACAGCTTTGACTCGAAATGGTGCAGTAGGTAATGTTGACACACTGCAATTGCTGCTCAGTCCTCGCAGCATGTTCAAACAACACTGACTACCTCAGTGCTGACTTGGCAACACCAGAACTGGATTTGGGATGTATATTGTGGATTACTAGAAAATGTAGGGATTTCAGGAGAACGCCTACATGGAGCATTAGCTTATCTTGTTAGCCTGTGTCTAGTCAGGTCCTCTCAGAACTCTGCTGAAAAATGGTAATTAAATGATAAGGCTGAGTCTAAAGTTACATGGGCATAGATGAGCTAGGTTTCAGTGGTGCTGGGAGCCAATTTTTGCAACTGAAGAAATCTTAAGTGGGAGTCTTAAATACCAGAAGACATTAATGCAAGGGACTGCATTAGCCTTTCCTAGCAGCAGGGTGATCTTTCCTTACTAATAAGACTTACTTGTACTTCTTTTTAGGAGACTGGTGCAATGAAGGCCAAACTAGATGGGCACTGGGAACATGCCCCACATGTGGACTGAATGAGTGTCACAAAGGAACAGATGAGGAGAAGGGAGTGGGAAGAAGGTAGTAGAATTATTTTCCTTATAATAGCGTGGTACAGTCCATTGGTTAAGTCACAGAGCTGAGCTGGTTAGAGAAAGCTCTGCAGAGCACTTCTTTTCTCTACGATGATGGCAGGCAGGACTTTACAGCTCTGCTAATGACAACCCTGTGTGGCTTCCTGTTCATATACATCTTGTAATGAAAACTGATTGTGTTACAGATGTCTCTGATGTGACTTGCAACTGCTGTGACTGTGATTGATGGACTAGATATGCTTATTATTAAAGTATCAGAATAAAATAACTTGGAGATGCAGAATAGCAATTATCCAGATATAAAATGATTGATTAAAACTGTAGAACAGTTACTAATTTATAGCTTTATAGTACTATCACTGCAAAGTAAAAAAACCTGGAGTGTTTCTCTAGAGGGTTATGCTACTGAAAGCAGATGATTAACCTTATAAAAGGAACCAGACCAGGTGGAAAATACCATGTTCCTGCCACCGTTGATTTTCCTCCTCTGCTTGGTTCTTTTGCACACGGACCTGCGTAAGCAAGGAAGGCTTGGCACGGTATCCTAGCTAGCAGTACTTCCTGTGACTGCAGCTTAGAAAAACATATGCTGATGGGGTCCTCTGCACATCCTTTTTTCTTTTTTTTCAAAGTCAAAAAAGTGGCAGCAAGAACATGACATAATGGCTTTGGAGTTCAGAAGTTTATAATACTGCATAATGAGATATAACCATTAAGTCTTTCCATTAAGTAAGGGGAGATTGGGTCTAGAGAGGATTAAGCCATGTTACAGCAAACACTTACTAGGTATTAAAGGACAGGGCTAGAACTACTAGCTTTTTTAACTTCTAGCAATCCTACAAAATCATTTTATACAAGGTCAGAGCAGGGCAGTGAATGGGGGAGAGAGGTAAAAAAACCCCTAAACATCTGGAAGAATTAATGAAGACATGAGTTCTGAGTGATGAACCAGTTGTTGGGGAAGGGGGGGAGGGTGTCAGACTAAGACATTAAATATGATATACAGAACTGAGCTGCCATGAAACTGTCTGCATTAGTCAGCCTGGTTCATCTAGTTCTTCACAAGATCCCCAAGGAATGCCTGCAGGAGATCTACAGACGGAGGCATGTTGGATCAACCCTTCCTACGAAGCGCAGAATGATGCTATTCAAGTGGCAACATGCCTCAGCTGGTATTGCTTGTTCATGTCTTTTGGCAAAAGGGTTTGCCTCCTACGCTACTGTTGCAGATAACCTTAAATGCAGGCACTTGAGGCTGGCGCTCAGATACTGCAGTGATTGCCATGCTCGGCATTTCTACCATTACTGTGTTCTGTGAAAAAAAGGAGCTTAAAAGTGCATACGGCGTCTCCTCCTGCCCAACTGAAAGAGCTCTCGGTACACCCAGGATCATTCACGACAGGTGTTTCCCGAGTGATGGAGACCCCATAAACTGCATCGTTCATTAGGACCTGTCAGAAAGAGTGTGGGGGTTTTGATGGTTGCCTTCTTTTTAACCTTAAGTCTTTTTTTGGCTACAAATTAAGTGCACTCGTTCTTGTCTTTCTGGTAGCGGAGATGGGAGAGAGGGGGAGGGAGGGATCGGCGCCCTCTGACAAGACTTTTTTTGCACACTGGGAAGTCTCCGTTCCCCGCACGCTCCTCTTTCTCCGCACATCCCTCATCAGACCTTTCCCCGGGGAGCCGTCCCGGGAGGCGCTGGGCTCCGACGGGGGGGGCGAAGACAGCGGCACAAAGCCCGGCGGCCCCTCTCCCGCCACGGCGGGACCTGACCGACCTCCGTCCGTCACCCACGCGGGCTGTGGGGTCCCCTTACAAACTACCGCGTTTACCTTGAGCGACGGCCGCTACCGGGAAAGCGGGTCCTTACACCGCCTGCGGCTTTGCGCGCCGCCGTTCCCAACGCCGGGCTGGCGCTGCCGCCACCCGCCTCAGTCGGGGCCGGCCCGGGCCGCAGTGCGGCTTCGGGGCTCCGCCGTTATCGCCGTCATTTACCGGGAACTGCCGCCCCCCACCCCCGGCCCGGGGTTACGGGGGAGCTCGGATGGGACCG
>NW_010972992.1:3945892-3946355 GCF_000737465.1 Haliaeetus leucocephalus | reverse complement strand
GCCCCGCCGCCGCCCCTTCCCAGCAGCTCCCGCGCTCGCAGCGCGCTTCGCGCAGCCGCGGGCGGGGCCGCACCACCGGCCCTGCCGCTGGTGGGGGGGAGCGGGGCAAGGAGCGGTCCCTTCGCCGGCTGCTGCCGCCGCCGCCCCCAGCCCGGGGATACGGACTGCGGCTCCGCTGAACGTGGGCGACGCGTCGCCGGACCGCGGTCGGGGATCACGGCGCCCCCCGCGGCCGGACGCGCTCCGCGGCAACCTCTCCCCGCCGCTGGGAATGGTTCGCCCCGCGGCGCGGCCCGGCCTCTGGGGGGGGCCGCGCCCGCCATTTTGTGCGGCGCCAGCGGAGGGCAGCGGGCAGGTGTGCGGTGGAGGCGGTGAGGGTCTCTGGGAGACGCCGCTCCCTTCCCCGGCCGGTGAGCGGGGCGCGGCGGGCGCGCTTGGGGCCCTACTCGGGGCCCTACTCGGG
>NW_010972992.1:3887943-3945882 GCF_000737465.1 Haliaeetus leucocephalus | reverse complement strand
GGGCCCTACTCGGGCCGGGGCCGCCGGCGGTGCTGGGCGCGGGACCGCGCCGCGCCCGGAGGTCGCAGGCTTGGGCGGGCCGTGGCAGGCGGTGGGGCCGAGAGGGGTTGTTCCCCCCAGCCCGTCACTGGTCCCGGCCTCGCAGGGGGAGGCTGCGGCGGCCCTGGGAAATGCCTCCGTGCCTCGGGGAGCCGTCGCTGTCATTCTCTCTGCAGGCTCCGGGACGGGCCGAGGTGTTGGTCCGTATGTCAGTCGGTATGGCAGGGTCCGGGGCTTTAAGGTCAATGACTAACGCATTTTGGTGTACTCTGTTGTGTAATAAATACAGATGGGTTTATGCCTTAAGGCTAGAAAGATGAAGACCGAGTCAAGGGAAACAAGGTGATTGTTTACGCCTGCTTTCCCCCCCTCTGCTATACTTCAGTAACTTCCAGAAAAGATGTCGGAGTATATCCGGGTGACGGAGGACGAGAACGATGAGCCCATCGAGATCCCCTCGGAGGACGACGGCACCGTGCTGCTGTCCACAGTGACCGCCCAGTTCCCCGGGGCGTGCGGGCTGCGCTACAGGAACCCAGTGTCGCAGTGCATGAGGGGGGTCCGGCTGGTGGAAGGCATTCTGCACGCGCCAGAAGCTGGATGGGGAAACCTGGTCTATGTTGTTAATTATCCCAAAGGTTTGTCTTCATTCCGTTGGCTTTTTTGTACAAGCCTGTGTTTTCAGTGAAGAGCTCTGTGTGAGTCACTCCTAATTTAACATGGCAACAGTATCACTATTGAACCCTATGATTGACTGAAGTTCAGCGATTTTATTCGTGTATGTGTCCTGCAGAGTAGATTTGACCCCACTGAGTTTTCAGATCTGCAGTAAGACTTTTAACTCTCTACCCATATAAGCACTTTAATGACAAAGTCTTGTGTTATTCTTGGAGGGTTGACAGCCTTATGTAGGCCTTTGAAGACTGTGGTGTAATGGGATCTCTGTGTACTCACAGATGCTTCTCAAGTCATTGTTTGATCCGAGGTACCATTTGAAAATGCTCAGGAAAAGAGGAGCCTGACTGCCCTGCC
Organism: Haliaeetus leucocephalus; assembly: GCF_000737465.1. Taxonomy (NCBI): domain Eukaryota; kingdom Metazoa; phylum Chordata; class Aves; order Accipitriformes; family Accipitridae; genus Haliaeetus; species Haliaeetus leucocephalus. The sequence goes on along the minus strand of NW_010972992.1, from coordinate 3,944,811 downwards.
CCTCCTCCCCCTCCCCCCCGCAACAAGGGAGGAAGGAAGTAAATTGCTAATGAAATATTCTTGTTAAAAATTCCCATCTTCTCTACATCCTTATAGGACTGTGAATATTACTGGATAATACTCTAGTAAACTAACACAGAACTAAGTCAAATTGCATTCTGGAGGAGGACTTCAGTGTAGACTGTTCTTTTTTCTCTCCTTATACTTGTAGGCAGTTGGATACGTGTTACAATAATAAGGTCCCAGCAGCTGGCAGGTGTCTTTTGCAGTCTGTACTTTTTCTCATCATAGTCTATGATTTTATACCATGTAGTCCATAATCAGTGGAAGCAATTCCCAGAGGTGAGGATGATGTCTAATGTACTTCTTTATATTCAGATAATAAGAGAAAAATGGATGAAACAGATGCATCATCAGCTGTGAAAGTGAAACGAGCAGTACAGAAGACTTCGGATTTAATAGTCTTGGGTCTTCCCTGGAAAACCACTGAACAAGACTTAAAGGAATATTTCAGTACATTTGGAGAAGTTCTGATGGTGCAGGTAAAAGCCTTTTGCAGCTCAAGCAAGGAGGGACATTAGGTAGAAATCAGTCTCCTGACAAAGCCAGTAGAAACAAACAGAGCAGTATCAACTCAGAGAAGATCTGAAGCTGTGTGTCTCTTCCTAGGTTGCATTTTGTTTGTTCCATGAGCTTTATAGCTGCAGGCTTGTGTGGGTACAGATGGTCGGGAATATTTAGGAGTGGTAATTCATGCAGATCAGCTTAATGGGTACAGTGTTTTTAAGAGCTTTTTAATTTATAATACTGTTACTAATTATTGTAGCTGAATGTGCTTATATATTTGTGTATGTTTAAGAAATTAGAGATTGCTGTGATGGGAGCACTTACAAGACTGATAAACTCTCAAACAGAACTTTACTGAATTCATTCAGCAACAGCAGGCTTCGTACTAGCGGTTACTTCTATATTGTCACTGCCTACACCAGATTATTAGTCTGTAACGCATGTATCCTGCCTCAGCACGGACCTGGTGCTGCTTGGTTAGTATGGATGCTGGGGACCCTGATGGCCTTAGTTGCTGAGATGGCCTGGCCAGGCGTGCGGGCTCTTTGACAGCAGAAGTCAGACGACAAACCTGCTTTGGTTTTCTTCTGTCTTCATGCGTAACGTTTTTGTCCTCCCAGAATGGGGATCTCACCTGATCCCAATACACTTGTCTTGTTCTTTATCTCTCATTACTTGTGTGCCTCCTGTGTGCAGTTACGTGTGTTTGCCCCTTTGGTGGTCACATTGCTTATACAGTTGGTCTGGCTATGCTATCACAGTATTATTACAGAATACTTATATCCCATTTTTGGTTATGCTTGGGCTTAAGGCAAGTTTAATAATTTTAATCTGTCAGTGTCACAGGTCCCTGCTTTGACTATATAATAGTACGGTAATTTTTGTAAGAAAAGGTAGACATATACAGTAGATAATCAAAACTTTTAAAAAGTCTGTGGGTTTTTTTTTGTCTTAGGTTAAGAAGGATATTAAAACTGGCCACTCAAAAGGTTTTGGTTTTGTTCGGTTTACGGATTATGAAACCCAGGTGAAAGTAATGTCTCAGCGGCACATGATAGATGGAAGATGGTGTGACTGTAAACTTCCTAATTCTAAGGTACTTCTGTATTTATTGCTAGTTTTATTTTTACCACACACCCAAAGTGCACTTCTTTAGCAACTGTGTTAGGTGAGCAGATGAACAGATTAACAGTCCACTCGTGGATGTGGCTTTTCAGTCTGTGAATGGACAGGACAAGCGAGAGCAAGGAAGGAAAATAGGGAGGAGGTGGGTGAGCAGGAAGTGATCAAGAAGTGTTGGGAAGACAGCTAGTTACATAGGGGAATTAAGGACACATGGAAATCTGAAAATAATGTGTTTTAATGTCCAGCAGTACCTGCTTAACTTGTCTGCTGCATGAATAAATGGAGAATAAAGCAGGTGGAATAACTAACCTAGGGAAGATCAGAATGGGTCTTTGTTTGAATGCAAATCTGAAGCTTCTGTCTGTTTATTTCCTGTGTGTATATACGCAGTTATTACCAAAAAAAAAAGCATCCTTCTGCAGTGACCTTGTCACTGTTCTGTGTATTGCTCCCATCTTCATTTTCTTGTGACTGTTCTCCATCTGTACCAAGGTGCAGGCATGTTCTCTGAACAGAACTTAACTTTCTTGATCTTCAGGCTGCAGAACAGGCTAGATTAAAAGCAGCCTTTATCATAATGTAACGTGGTTCTCAAGCATAGTTGTGATTTTTTTTTTTTTTTTTTTCCCCCTCCTTCCTCTTGAATTCTCTCCAGCAAAGTCCTGATGAACCTTTGCGTAGCAGAAAAGTGTTTGTTGGGCGCTGCACTGAGGACATGACGGCAGATGAACTCCGACAGTTCTTTGCCCAGTACGGAGAAGTGGTAGATGTCTTCATTCCTAAACCCTTCCGAGCTTTTGCTTTTGTTACATTTGCAGATGATCAGGTACATCTTAAAATATTTTAACTTCCTATTTAGACAGCCTACATTTCAGTAGCTTGATAAAGCATTATTTCTGGAGCTACACATGGAATGCTTACTTGTCCACTGTCTTGAGAATTCCAGTGGTATTAGCTTGATTTGACTTATCAAAATGTCTAAGGTTGCACTTTTCAGATGCTGTTGTACAGACGGGTTTTTGTACTGCAGTTAGTGTAGTAGTGAATGCGAAGATAAAACACTTCAAATTGGATTAAGTATATGCATATGTTTCCTTTGCAGGTTAAATATCTGCTCAGAATCATGTGGGATGTTTTTGTCTTGTGCTACTAACATTTAAAAAAAAAAAAAGTCTAACAGACATTTAATCAGTCCCTTATTTCTTATAGGTTGCCCAATCTCTTTGTGGAGAGGACTTGATCATTAAAGGAATCAGCGTACATATATCCAATGCTGAACCTAAGCACAATAGCAATAGACAGTTAGAGAGAGGTGGAAGATTTGGTGGTAATCCAGGAGGCTTTGGGAATCAAGGGGGGTTTGGCAACAGCAGGGGAGGTGGGGGAGGACTGGGTAACAACCAGGGCAGTAACATGGGTGGAGGTATGAACTTCGGAGCCTTTAGCATCAACCCTGCCATGATGGCAGCAGCGCAGGCAGCCCTGCAGAGCAGCTGGGGAATGATGGGCATGCTGGCTAGTCAGCAGAACCAGTCGGGGCCATCAGGAAACAACCAGCCTCAAGGCAACATGCAGCGGGAGCAGAACCAGGGCTTTAGTTCAGGAAATAACTCTTACGGCGGTTCCAACTCGGGGGCAGCGATAGGCTGGGGCTCAGCCTCGAATACGGGCTCCAGCAGTGGGTTTAATGGAGGCTTTGGTTCAAGCATGGATTCCAAATCGTCAGGCTGGGGAATGTAGACGCAGTGGGCTCTGATACTGACTCTATGGTGGGAAATCAAATTTTTCTAACTCATGGTAAGTATACTGTAAATTACATATATACTAAAATTTTCCAAATCAGTTTGTTCAGTGTGCAGTATATTCAGCAGTATTTTTGACATTTTTCTTTTTTAAAAAAAAGAAAAAAAAGAAAAAGAAAAGAAAGGTAAAGAGTTTTGTAAGTTTTGTTACATACCTTGTTGGAATACTGAATGTTTGGAAGTGGACTGCTGTTTGCCCGATAGGTGAACTAACACTACAATCGATAGGAAAGGTTTCTCCTGTAATACTTTATCCCTTGTTTCCTGGCTACCTGAATTCTTTGCATGTTCAAAATGGAAACCATTGGTCAGAAACAGCATTCTCTCCCTCTTGTTTTTAATTTGATCCCACCATAAGACTCTCCAAGTGCCCCAGTTGGAGAACAGTGTCGTTTTTGTTTTGTTTGTGTTTTGGTTTTTTTTTAACACTGTCTCCCCTCCATACTAAAGTACAATATGAAGGCTTCATTTAATCTCCGCAGTTCATCTCATTTCAAATGTGTATGGAAGAAGCACTTCATTGAAAGCAGTGCTGTAAATATTCTGCCTTAGGAATACTTCTGTCTACATGCTTTCTCATCCAAGAATACTTCATCACACCGCACATGCTGCGTCTTAGACGGTGGGTGTTCCATTTTTATCCGCTACTCTTTATTTCATGGAGTCGTATCAACGCTATGAACGCAAGGCTGTGAGATGGAACCAGAAGGCTGTTTGAACTTTTGAAACCTTGTGTGGGATTGATGGTGGTGCCGAGGCATGAGAGGGCTGGTATGTGCGAGATAAAGGAGAGAGCGCATGCAGAGACCTGGTGGTGCATTATGGGATTTTATTTTACTTGGCGAGATGTCTCTCAATCCTGTGGCTTTGGTGAGAGAGTGTGCAGAGAGCAATGATAGCAAATAAAGTACGAGTGTTTATTGCATTCAAAGGACATCCATATGTGGAAGACTTTAAGTGGGTTTTATACCTAGTTAATCAATTAGTTGAATGTGTTATGTGAAATGAATATTTGTATTTTTTTTCCCTTATGTCAACTGCTGTGAATGCTGTATGGTGTGTGTTTTTTTTTCTGTTAATGATCTGTAAGTGTGGTAATGTGAATTGAAGATGATGGGGTTTGTGATGAGAACATTGAGCTTGTGGTGTGCTTTGCAGTAGCTCTTGCAGCAGAGATCACTAGCGAGCTCAGTGTGCCTCTTCAGGGTGGAAGTTCCACTGTCTGTAAGATATCCATAAGAATGCTGTTTGCTGCAGTTTCGTGTTTGGATGCTTTTTATAAGATTTGTCACTGTAGGAAATTCTTAAATAAAACTGATTTAAGTAATATGTGTCTTTGTTTTGCAGCCCTGAATGCAAAGAATTCATAGCAATTAATTTTACCCTTTTGAGATGAACTTCTGTAAAGCTTTTTTGCAGTAATTCGGTTTGTTTCAGATAAGCATGCTCTAAAAGTTGACAAGTCAAACGAAGCCACCGCTCATCATGTATCGATACCTGACACCCAACTTTAATCCACTGTATTTTTGCACTGTTCAGTGATACGTATAGATCTTAAATCCAGTTCCCACACGTTTGGGTGTCCGCACCTAGAATGGTAAGCAGTTCCCTCCAGATTGCATCTGTACCAAGGAACGTTACTTAATTATTCTTTTAGGAGTTGGAGTTCCTCATCAGAAGTGGGTTGGGGGAGACAAACACTTATTGTCAAGATGTATTTCTGTCCACAGCATCTCCTTTGGGGATGTATGTTTTTAACTTGTTTTCAGACCAGTCCACTCATGGGAAGTAGGGTTCTGCAGCACCTTCAGCCCAGAAGAAAGCTCTAAACTCGTGTTTAAAACTAGTCATGGGAAAGACTTTCCAGCTGAACAAAGCATTAGTAAATGTCCACAGACTTTGACAGAAGTCTTAATCTGAAAAACTAAGTTTATTACAGGTGCAGAAGGGTCAACTAAGGGGCAGCTTCTTAACAAAGAGCAGGCTGTTTCAGTAGAAACTGGTGGAAGATTATTTCCACTGGCAGTAGGAACTTGAGGAATTGTTTAATCTACTTGTGCTTGAAAGCCACTGAAGCTTGATCTGTATTTTTTATACATCATACTACTGTGCTGTAGCTATGAACATTCTGAATATGGATATTTACACCGTTTTTAACCTATTTAACTTTTCAAGTTATATCTTTGTTACTGCATATTATTTTGAGGCTTGTTAATAGGAAGACCATCTAAACAGTGGACAAAGCTGCACTACTGTTAGTTTTCCACATGCAGTATTAAAAAATCAGCTGGGTCTCAATGTTCATCTTAAAGGGTTTAAAGAGGGGTTCTAAACACTCAGGCTGAGAAGTAATCCCACTCTTCTGTTGTTCATATCCCACTGCAAAAAGTTACTTAGATTTTTTTTTTTCTGCACCTAAATCGGAATAATCTCCAAACTCTGTACCATCTGTGAATTTTGCATTTTAGCACTTGCACTATTACCAGCTACTTCTGCTGAGTAACACTTAAAAATGGTATTCTTGGACCTCCAAAGACTAACTGTGACCCCCCCTGCAAGGAACTTCATGGTAAGTTTTTGTAATTAGCATGGCTTTAATTTTGTTTAAATTGTTCAGGTTTAAGGTTTTAGGCTGATTGGCAGCATTGAGTACTCTTTGCTAATCATTTTAGCCTTCCTTCACCCTCAGACAAAATCCCTGAAAATTTTAGAATAATTTTCAAGTTTTAGTAGTATTTTCTAACTGCTTTGCATACTCTAGTGTTTATAAGTGAGCAAATAAACTACTATTGAAAACATCTTGAAGTGTTTGGAGTCTTGTTTTTGTTTTTTTTTAAAGAGATTGCATTTTCAGTTATATTCTAGAAAGTGAAATAAATACTAATGAAAGAATGTGAGATACAAGAAAGAGGGAGTTTATGTAGTTGTAAGGGGATACATAGTGTAGTCAAAATGGTTTTTTATAACCTTGCTTCTAATTAGTTCTGAGAATGTTGTCAGCTGAACACATACTGAAATTATAAACCTGAATGTGAAAGCTTATTCTTTATAAAACTATGTTCAGAAAAACAGTTTTTGCAGCTGATGAGAGGAACTTCATTAAGGCAAGGGCTGTACAGCTGTCCCTACACTGTGTACAGCAGGTACCTGCAGAGGTACTTTGAGGCATACAGCATTGTACATAAATGCCCCCCAAATACAGGGTGCAACTGGGATTCTTCAACTACCACCATACCTGAGGGAGTGGGGTAAGGTACCTGGATGCTCTTGCGTGCTTTCACTGGACGTGCGTTCCTTCAAAAGCTGCAGTCTTAGAAGAATCCACAGCACTATCTAAAAGAAGACAAAATACACTTTTAAGAAAGAGTAGTGCCTTCTTCAGGCAGATGGCAATTTTGTAAATCTAAAGGTCTTTTAACAGCTGCTGGGACAGTTCTTCCCCACCCTGATACAGCTGCCCCATCATTTGCTTTCATTTGAAATCTGTCATCTTTTCCTGGTGAACAAATAGGTGTGATATTGGTACTAATTGAGACTTTATGCTCCCATCTAAGCAATACAATGTCATTGTCAAAGTTGAACAAGATCATTTTTACAACCTTCATGAATAAAAATTTTTTCTGCCTGGGCATCTTCATAGCAAAACAAGCCTTTGTTCAAAATCCCCAATTTAATCCTCAAAGCTGAGGGCTTTCTTTGATCAGCTATACCATGAGCAGCTGTTAGAACCCAGTTGTCATACAAAAGTGAATCACCTCGTCATCCTCCTTGCTCTGTAATTAACATCACTTGCCAGGGAAATTCTCCAGGCTTGGCTCACTTTCCTCCATATATACGTGCCACAGTTCCACTTCTCTGTGTTCCACAAACTGCAAAACAATGAAGGCAGCAATAACTGTTAAACATTTTAAGATCTGGACGCTGAATTATTATGCTTGTATGGATTAAATTAAGTTAATGATTCTAAATGTAATACCTAGATTGTTTTGGAATGGTAAAATTGCTTGCAAATGAATATTTGATTTAGAGTACCATTTTCATTAGTATTACATACATCCTCTGGAAAAGTTCTGTAATCAAGAGAGACAGTTCTGCTTAGGAATTGGGCATAGAGAAGTAAGTTTATTTGTTCTGAATGTAAATTAAGGTAATTGGAATATATGGATATTCTAATCTAAAAGAGGAACAATTATGCTTTTACATTGTAAAATGTTTCTCCCAAAATTCAAGTCTTGGATCTTGAGTAATTTTACAGAGTAACTCTATTAGGAGTTCAAGCATTTAAAAAAAAAAAATCCCCAAGCTCGCACTCTGTGATAAGGGTATTCAGTGGCTTTTTCCCCTCACAAATACTTCTGGAACATGGTTCAATTTTCCTGGCAGAAACAATGCCAAACAATTTAAAAACAACAATTTAGTTATTTATGAAACTGCATTCTCCAAAAGAAAGCTGGAATAAACTGAAGGTTCAGCTTTTTACTCTCTTTGAGGGGAACTTGAACTGAATTTCTGGCATTAACCTGCAATGCTAGCAGCAAGAGGGAGCCTCAGGCAAGACCAAGGCATGTTAAAGTAGTAATTTAAGAGATAAATGTAAGGTCAATAACTACAGGGAGTGCCAGTCACACCGTGTGGTTATCATAACATTTAGGTTTGTTATTGTTCCTCCCTGTTAAACAGCAATTGTAGCACTTGCTGTTTTGAAAACTGGAGTAACATAAAGGTGGTAATCTGATTCTTAAGATGAACATTCTACAGTGAAGTGGTTCTGCCTCATCAACTTAAAAGTACTGAAAAAAATCTAAGGAAGCCATGGTATTACACCTGCTACTTTACTTAACATAAGCAATGGAATAGCTTAGCTGAGTAACTGTTAACAGCCCAGCATCTGTAGTTCCCTGCCAGCTGGTATTTAGGAACACACGTTGCAGAATGGAGCCTAGCTCCTTTGTTACAGGAAACGTTCTGAAGTTCCAACTCGGGTGCACGTAAGTGCATTACTTCAAAGCAAGCTGTGTCCTTCAGCACTGAACTATGTACAATCTGCCTAGCTGTCTCTGTAATGAAGCATGACCATGGACCAACAACAGTCAATACTAGCTGACAGCTTGTTAATGATTTTGCAGCAACTACTAATTCCAGCTATTTTGTACATTCATGCATTACCTGGTTCACAGACAGGAGGGGTTATTTCTCCTTTGGAGTTTTTCCAGTATCCATCATCACTGCATATATATCTATCTGCATCTCACAGAGACAACAAAAATAAGAACAATTGAAGAGAACAGCTGGGCATTGTTTTAAAACAACACAGAAGTGACACTCCACAGGCATTGTTAGATGTCGTATTTTAGGTCTCCTTTGAGTTTACTGCAGGCTCATGAGAAGGTGACTCCACATCACTTACTTACCCCTCTCTGGCTGTTCGCAAGATCTAATACTATTAAACACCACTAATTGGGGAATTCCAGAATGTGTTAAGCTTCCAACTGTTACTGAATGAAGCCTACCTGGCGAACTTTTCAGTACGCTTAGGGACATGTCCTTAAAAATGGAAGTAACACTTCTAAAGTTAAAAGCCTTTGTGTTGTGTTTCAGAAAGGTTCTGCTGACCTTTACAGGCATGTCTGTGTAAGGCAGGGGTATTCACTCTGTATACCACCAGAACCACAAACACTCTTAATCTGATAGTTAGGACTTATCATTATTATTAGCCTTCATGGGGTAGAAGGGGGCTTCACACTGGTACTGAATTTCAGCATTGTAGGTGGTCTTCTCAGGCTCCATAACATATGTAACAGCACCGCTGTCTATGTCTGCAAGTTGCCCACAGTCAGCAAGTAAAGCAGTTCAAAAATATATTAAAAAAAAAAAAAAGAAAAAGAAAAGGTAGCGCACTGAAAAAGTCAACCTAATCAAGCAGGATTCAACTGTGATCTTCAGGGAATGGTACAAGGCGTCTTTACTCAAGATGACAGAAACAGAAATACTGGTGAAGGTTCCATGCTCACAACTGGGCAGGCAGACATTAATAACATCACGGCTGTGTACTGGGAGCTGGAAAACTTTTAGTAGATTCTGTGGTTTCCTCAGAAAATTTGCACTCCCTTCCATTAGATTAAGCTGTGACTGTGCAAGACTCATGCTGCATGCCATGTACATGGGAAACCAACACGTATATTAATTAATACAGACTAATTAAAAATAAATTGTACCAGTACTCTAAGAGTACAGGTACTATATTTTTCTCCTATGACGATGATGCTTTTGCTAATCACATAAAACTGTTGGGACATTGTACACAATTTAAAAGGACACTACCATGCTTTTTTTTCTTTTTTTTGTTTTAAATAACCATCAGTGCTTTTTAGAGATTTTAAAGAACGGCAGAAATTGAAACATCTTCCAAGTTACAAATACACAATGCACTTTGACAAGAAATGGAAGAGTTACTAAGCAGAAGAAAATGTTTCTCATACTGCAACTTCTATCATTGTCTTTACAAAACCAATGTTTTAAATATAAATATTTACACAAATTTTCAAATTCACAAATATTAGCACTGACTTACTGATGCACTTTGCCAATGGTTTGTTCCAAGAACCATTCTTTTGACATTTCGCTACAAAAGACTTCACAACATTTTAATTCTCCAAGAAGCATGAATAGAAAAAAAAGCTCAAATTAATTCCACATCAAACAGGGCTAATTACAGAAAAACAACATCAATTACACATTTATTTGTTCATTCATAAGGGAAAAACAATAACTGGATTTTTATTTGCTTAAAATGTCTTTACTTAATGTACTGCTTTGCTGCACTACTTTCAGAGTGGGAAAAGGTAAATAATTCTTATACGATCATCATATAGATCCAAACGTGGGTGCTAATAAAGGCCAGTGCATTTCAAGGACAACATGGAATATGGCTTTCATCTATCTACTCCCATACAGACCCAGCTTTCCTGCTATTGGTGTTGAACACTAAGCCTCACATCAGTTCAGTTATTCTGGGTTTCTACATCAACACTAAACAGTAAATGTGTGCAACTATCAAATCAGACTATAAAGTAACCATTGAGATAAGCCTGTGCCTTCCTAAAACACAATCACCTACCTGTGATTTTAAAATTTTGCTGTAAGCATAGACAGACATGCTGGTTTTGGCTGGGATAGAGTTAATTTTCTTCACAGTAGCTAGTATGGGGCTATGTTTTGGATTTGTGCTGAAAAGTGTTGATAACACCAAGATGTATTCATTACTGCTGAGCAGTGCTTACCCAGAGCCAAGGGCTTTTCTGCCTCTCACCCCACCCCACCAGCAAGCAGGCTGGGGGGGCACAAGAAGTTGGGAGGGGACACAGCTGGGACAGCTGACCCCAACTGACCCAAGGGATATTCCAGACCATACGACATCATGCTCAGCATATAAAGCCGGGGGAAGAAGAAGGACGGGGGGCATGTTTGGAGTTATGGCATTTGTCTTCCCAAGTAACCATTACACGTGATGGAGCCCTGCTTTCCTGGAGATGGCTGAACACCTGCCTGCTGATGGGATGTGATGAATGAATTCCTTGTTTTGCTTTGCTTGCATGTGCGGCTTCTGCTTTACCTATTAAACTGTCTATCTCAGCCCACAAGCCTTCTCACTTTTATCCTTCTGATTCTCTCCCCCATCCCACTGTGAGGGAGGTGAAGGAGCAGCTGCGTGATGCTTAGTTGCCAGCTGGGGTTAAACCACGAAAACAAACTAGAGTATATTCCAAAACCGCCTGCTGGGAAGCAGGATGTTACTAAGAAGCAAGTCTGAAATGCGGCATTCAGCAGGAATGACCAAATATTCCAGTTTTAACTTCCCTGGAGAGATGTACTAACAAATGAAAGAACATTAAAAATTCTCGCTACACTGATCTTGTGAAATCTTTCATAAAATCATTCTTTTATTCCAACATAATTACAAGCAAATCTCTAAGCAGCAGTGTTCAAAGAGCATCAGCATGGGCATACATACACACAGGCATACACAGAAACACAATGCTTTGGGGAGGATATCAAAGAAAGGACAACTGCTAACAAATTCAGTGTACTGAATACACCTCATAATTAGAGCATGCGAAAAACAGAAACTGTTAATGAGAAAAGGCACCTACATGTTTAATCCCTGAGAAATTAAGTCTAACAGGGCTGACAGTGCTATGGTTCACCTACTTCAAGTAGTACATACCCGGTGTCACATGAGAGCACAGTGGTCACCCAGAATGTACCGCGCTTGCACTGGTGCGATGTGACCATGGGGTGGTGCTTCAGGACTGGGACATGGCAAACCTGCAGAGGATCTGAACACAGGATATTCCCCTTAAGAGCGAATTCGTTACTTACTGCTAAAGGCTCTTAGGGGAAAAACCACCCTTTCTCTGCCTTTTCTCTACACTGTTTCACTCACATGGACACAAACAGGCAATTACTGAGAATAAAAGGAAAAAACTATGACTGACTTACTGTGATACTCTTGCATCCAAGGTGTGCAGCCACCTGCACAGAGCCAGACTACGCTGACAGGACTTGCCCAGTGTGTCTGTTGCCTAAACATGTACCTCATAACTCTTGACAAGTTGGGAAAATTGTTTCCTAAAATAAAATCATATGCCTGGACCCGAGTTGAACTGTAAGATCAGCTGGAATTCTGGAGTTCTCTTAAAACTTTACTTCAGAAGTAAACTACCTAGCAGCTACATTGTTTAATAGGTATGCTACTGAAAACTAAGTATAAAACCACTGTTTCAAAGGACCACTATTTGGTTGCTGTTCAGGCCTTTCCAGAATGAAGTTCTGGGAATAGTTTGGGCTTGAGAACTAAACAGAGGTCACCTACCCACCTGTTGCCATGTATTCCATCTTCCACCCAGTGTCTGCTCCCGAGATATCAGTTATGAAAGTAATACAACACTAACCTGTGTCTCAATTTTTGCAGGCAAAGTCCTTCCACAGAACGGGCCAAATTGCTTTTTGGGTGTTTTAACCTGAAAAGAATGAGAGAAGGCAAACAAACTGTCTTTATTTCTTCCCCCATGAGGCTTATGGAAGAACAAACCGATTTTAATATAACGACTCCCTGAACCTGAATGGTCCTTTCTTGCGAAGTTTATAAAAAACAGGCAGGTGGTTAGAATGATGGCTCATCACTGGTAACTCACAGCATGCCTTTTCTCCAAGTATCCTAAGTGCTATAGAATTCCTGGGAAGTGATCACTGGGTCCATTTTATAGATAAGCAAACTGAACACAAAAGATTTAACTGACTCCCCTGGCATCACCAATCTGTGATAAGGGTAGAGGTTGTCATGAAATCTATCAAGTCATCACACATATGTGTGCTTGGTTTTGGTGAATTTCCCAAAAGAGGAAGGTGTTGAAAGAAAGGAAAAAAAAAAAAGAAAACTGAAAGGATGAGAAGAAGAAATGAATGAGGAGAGATACAGGGAGACAAAACTGTAAATTAACATGGAGAAACACAGGCTGAAGAAGATGCAGTAAAAGAACTGGGCCTGTCTTACAAACACTGTGATGAAATACAATAAACCTCACCTTACCTTAAGGACATCACAGGGGCACAATACTCCTGGGTATGTCTCCACATTAAAGGTTTCCATGAATTCCAGCGTGATCAGGAAGCCGTCTTCTACCTGGATACGGTAGCTGCAGGAGCTGAGTGTGGGATAAGGTGTTGGGTAGTCAGGGCTGGTGACTTCTCCAATTCTTTCAGTAAAAACCTGACTCTGATGGTGGTCTAAGGGGAAAAAAAAAACCCCAAAGCAACCCAACAACAGAAAATTATGATCATAGTTGTATTAACTCAGTTCAGCCATACTGGGTAGTGGATCTTTTTCTACACTAGTCTATCCCTTTGAAAAAGTTTCAGAGCCACATATCTACCTACCTATGAAATGAAGCTAGTCTCACACATTTCACCAGGGGGCATTTGTCGCTGTTGAGAAAATTGCCCTCTCCCTCTCCCTCTGTTGTGGTAGAACCAGGGCTAGAGCGTTATCGAGCACTCCTACCTCAGAAGTGGTGCAGGAAAGGACACTGGGAAAGCACCACTTAAGACAGTCACAGGGCTGGAGGTCAGAAAGAAGTGCGATAGCTGGAAGCTCATCAGAAACATTCCGAGGTGTTAAATTTGCAGCTTCTCTGCTGCACCAGAGTGTGTAGGGTGGTAGGATAGCTATCAGCTCCTCAATTCCAGAAGTCTCTGAATGCAGCTCTTTCTTTTTAATGCCTTTGTTGCCAGACATTTAGAATGTAATTGTATTCTCTGAGCAAAACCAGCTGTGCCTCTTGCCGACACAATTGGAGCCACAAATGCTCCCTGCTGAAGAGAAGCAAGAAGGAACAGCCACAAGTGCCCCGAGGATCTCTGCTTGTTGACAGCATCTGATCACTGTGAAGTGGTGCTTTGATCAGCTGGGAACAAAGGCTTTATGATGTGCTGCAAAAGCTGTATGAGCAATCCTTTAATTGATGAGGAATGCTGGACTGGCTGATAACACCGGCATATTTTTGTACCACTGTGACACTGAATTAGTTGTAAGAGGGTAATTGTTTGACTTCTTTGAATTGTATCGTCAAACATACCATGCTAACCTCCACCAACAAAAATGCCATTATGCAGTCATTAATTACAGATTATCACCTAAAATAGACCATACAGTTTAAGGTTGCCATTTCAATGGAAGGGGACCAAGTTGTGAATGAGAAAATTAACGTTATTGTCCCTTAACTAAACATGGATTTCATTAGCCAAGATTCTAAGCTCCTTTTACGTCAGAGAATGAAACTTGCTTCCAATCCTATACCTATGCAACAGCCCTACTTGCTGCTACAGGAAGTGTTCGGATACAAGTGCTTATTTGGAAAGGAAAGCAGGAATGGGTAAAAGGATAATATTTTTGGTTTATGTTTTTGTGGCTCTTAGCGCAACTACAATACCACAACACAAGTAATGATGCACTTGGGTACCAAGTGGTTCTTTCAGCACAAGCTGTAATTTCAGAACAACCTTTCTCTGTCCATCTTCCCAGAAAGTTATGAGCAGCTGCTTTTAGTTGATGTAAACCTACCCATCACCACAGTGACTGAGCATCTCTGTGTGTTCTACTCTGAATTCATTGTCCTAGGTTTTCAAACATAGCTGACAAATACACAGAGTAAACCAGTTAATAAATACCTAGAAATGCCTATTCTGTTAAAACTGAGCACTCTCCTAATTTTTAAATCCTGTTTGAAATGCCTCTCTTGGTCCAAAGCAGCGGAGAAAGCTTGACTAATTCACCTGGAGGTTCTGGCTGCCTCTGAATCCCGCCTAACAGCACACCGCTTTGCACCAGCAGAAATCAGTTGAGCTACAATGGGAATTAAATCTTTCCCTTTCACGCTATACTTGTAGAGGATTATCAGCAAGTGGGTTGTTTTCTTAATTGTTATTACCTCATTCTCTCCAGCTAAATGCATGTTTCTGTAATTCCACCGATTGTGCCTCAAACTACAGAAGTATTCAATGGCTATGTAAGAATAAAGCATATTTTCCAGCACACTCCCCTGAGTTGCTGCAGGTGCTGCTTAAAATACTGCCAGTGACACAGAGTTCACTGCCTCTCCTCAGGCTTTAAGCTCCCACTATAATGATTCCTTCCACCTGCTGCAAGCCGAGGCTAAGAAACATCCCAAAACCCACCTGATATACAGCTTTAGCAGTATACTGCTCACTGCCATGTAAGTGCAAAAAAGTCTGCTTCTCTTAAAAACTGAAATTTCCTCATGCTGCTAATATCTGTCCCAGCTCTACAGCCCCTACAGGAGTAGTCTGGAGGCAATTATAGCAAGAGATAGGAATGAAAACATTAAATCCTTGGGTGTGAAGAAAGACTCAGCAGGAAGTCTTACCCTAGGCATACAAGCCACAATATAATGAGTGCTATCTTTATGCCCCTAACTCCCTACTGAAATCATGAGGAGGTTAGAATCTCAAATCTTCTGCTAGTTCTGCATCAGAATCCTTTCCTATTACCTACAAAACCATTTTTCCATGGGCATGGGATCTACTGTGTAAAGAAGGAATACTCAGGTTGGTAAGGTTAAATTCTCTCTTACAAGAACCTCAGAGTTAGAAGGCAGCAACACCTTGACTTCTATTTACCATAATGATCACATTATCTTCTTTCATTCAAGTATGTTTAAAGGAATGTTATTAGACTAAAGCTCAGCATAAAAACATGTAAGAGAGCAACGGTGGACAAAAGACCACTGTGTGGTAACATGCACACACACGCATATATGCATGTAGAGACAGAAAAACACTGAATATAACCAAACACTATAGTTTCTGAAGGGTGTTTACTTTCTCTAGTAATAAAAGGGCAAAGGGACACATGATGAAATTAAAGGCTAAAAAACACAAATCTGATACAAAAACAGGATTAAGAAATAGCATATAATTAATCTGTGCAACACGCTGTCATATGAAATTTAAGGCAAACTTTTATACGCTAGTTTCTTAAGTTCAGCTTAAGCTAAGTAGCATACAGTCAACACAGGATATATGGCACAGGATTACGCTTCTGTATGAGAGTATACTTTAAAAATCACTTACTGAACCGTATCTTCCATTGAAGCATAAGATTCTGGCCAGTATCAAAGGCAGGAGATTGGACTTGAGGGATCCTTAGCCCAGATCCATTCTAGCAATGGATATTCCAGAATTGCTCTGAGCTGCCCAGGTGCTAGTTGAGAGGCTCTTCTGGGCAGTGATCGCTCTGAATTCACGCAGCAAAAAATAACACCACGCCTCTGCACAGAGCTGGGATCCCCATACGCTGTTATAGGACAAATAAGAATGGTACCCCATTAATTCAGAAAAGTGGCCTTCACCTTGTTCTGAAGGACTAAAGAAGGAGAAAGATAGAGACTAATAGCTCTTCATACTTCATTACATTTGTCTCCTTTAAGCTCAGTTTCCTAATTTTGATGTGAGATTTTCATAATAGTTTGGAAAAATGCAAGTCATCACCAATAAACTCTCTTGACTTGTGCTCACGAGTAGCCAAAACTAGCTGACCCAACAGACAATACTCTGCCAGTCCAAAAGAATTTGCGGCTTGAAGATGAAGAGGCTTAGACTGGACCTTACTTTTCTCCTAATATCTCCTGGATGTGGCTGCTGGGAGTTCCATTTGTCAGGGCAGTATTTTTTTCTGTAAGTCTGCAAGCAAGAAAGTCATAAACTAGCCAGAACAAAAAGGATCAAATAATTTTTTAACATCTGCCAGCAGAAATGCTGTCCTTTGACTTCTTAGTCCAAGCTTTAGAGCTGTCCAGAGAGTGTTCAATTATGCTTAGGCCATATTTTTATTAGAATCACAGTGAGCTGTTTGCCAGAGGATTGAACTCTGAAAAATGACCCCCTCAAAACTTGCAAGTCCATTGTCACTGGCTCATTAGGTCTCAAATGAAAGGTGGGTCATAAATTGTATCCCCAAGCCATGACAAAATTTCAAGCCGCTTTGATCACAATTCACCATGACCATGAAACAGCTTCTGAACAAGATTAAACAGAGCAGAAGTAAGCCTTGGGAACTGCTTGCACAGCCACTCTATCCCGAAATCAGTTCTCTGCAGCACCTCCCTTCTACGACACTTAGTGAGCATCTTCCCAGTAAGTCAGGGCAGGGATGTTACCTCTCGTTTTGCAGATGGATGTTCAAAACTGGTATCCAGTGACTTGCCGAAGATAATGAAGAAGTCTGCAAATTGCAGTGACCTGGAATGAGTCAAGTGTCCCATCTAAAAGACTCTCTGTCCCTCCCATGCTCACTTAGAAGAGGCTTCCTCCCCTGTTTACTCCAGGCACTAAAGAGTAGAGATGGGGTTGGAGAAACTGAGCCTCATAAATTACAATTAAAAGTAACTCCTGCTAAATTGCCAAAATAAGGAAATGCTGATTGACTAATGCTCCTTAATCCCCTCGAGCTTTTTAAACAAAGCCTCGTTTTATCTTCAGCAGCTCACCGACAGCTGCTCAGCTCTGACTTGTTAACCTCTTGCAATAATAATGTTTCCTCCACAGAGTTGGGGAGCTCTAGTCACTGACAAGTACGAAGCATGGCATTTCTTCAACATGTTTTAAGAAGATGGTCCCTGCCCAAAGAAGGTACAATCTAAAAGGACAACAAATGGATATTAATGTGGAGCAGTGAGAGGCATTGTTAGGGACTGAGACAGTATCAATCAATGCCACAAGCAATTATGCTGAAGAACAGCATTCCTCGTGTTTCATCTCTTGTGGGGAGGGAGGGCACTGTTGCCTTCCCTTGCGTGAAGGCAAGACACCTAAGCTGCCCTGGTGACATTCATATTACTTTACCAAACTCCCAGAACCAGAACACATTTCAGCCATAAGGCTAGGCTCCCAATGGGAGAAATGGCCAGAGTCACAAAATTTGGATCAAAAAAAAAAAAAAATCAAGCCTTTCCAAAGAGTGAATGGGCTCTGAATACAGTTTCAATCTACAAGCCTGAGTACAGACAAAAGCATATCTAAAAAGAACATTAGGGAACAAAAATGTGTGGTTCTGGTCTTGTTGCAGTTTAAGAACTATGGAATGTCAAGCAACAAGAGCTGGACAAGAAATTCAAGAGTCTTCAGGTAGCTGTGATGCTTAGGGGCCTTTCACAATGGCTTCTCTCTTATCAGCTCCTGCCTTATCTACCTTCTTTTTTTCCCTAGTGACACATGGGAAATGCAAGAAAATGAATGCCCCAGAGGCTGCCATCAGCTTTCAACAAGGAACAGCCTCTTTATTGTCTGCAGGAGGCAGGTCTGAAAGGCAAAGAACCATGACATACAAGTCACCAAGCAAGAGAAGCCTGCAGCCCTTCGGCAGACTGCAACAGGCAGGTCAGGAGGGAGGGCAAAGCAGCTCTTCCCAGCACATCTGTCTCCATCTCTGCCTAAGCGAGGAGAAGTTTAATTATCTCATGCTGGAAAATAAAGGAGAAAAAAAGAGCCTGTCAGTATCAGCCTGGTCAGACAGGAGCCCAAAAATCAAAGGGGCAGCCTTTGCCCTCGTCTCATGATGGCGATCCCCAGAGACCTTTGCTTTGCAGCCCAGCTCAGTCACTGTCGCTGAATTGGCTTCAGTGCTTGCATCTAAAGACCTCTGAAATGTGAACAGGTTCCAGCACATCAGCTGCACTATAGTAATTCCCAATGTGCAGGTGTCCACCCATCAGGGTAGCCCAGCCCTCCAATATTGCTGCTAAGCTCCCTCTGCTAGCGTGATGTTCATGGAGGGGGGCATAAGTGCACACATGAATGGTCAACACAAAGCTGCTAGTCTGCTAGTTCACAGCTATTCATTTTGCACCTTCACATTAAGACTAGGCACATACTTTATAGCGTTAGTAAATCCATATACTTGTGCTAAAAGCCATCACTTTACGAAGGGGAGGTTGAATGAACAGGTCTGTTCCAATACACTGGAGATACGAGGAGTTTGAATCTTGAATCAGACCCAGGCAGCCATGGCTGGAGAGTTTATAATAGGCTAGAGTTGGGAAGCTAAATGCCAAGGTGGCCTTAAGCACTGGAAGTTAGATCTTATTCTGCATTTCAGCACTGGGGAGCTCAAAGAAACTATCTTCCCACCTGTGACAATATTTAGTGAGCAGTATGTGTGCTGGTTCTCTCCAGACAAGATTCAGCTCCAGGTGGGCAAAGCTGCACCCACAAAAGAGGAGTCTGACACCACGTGTAAGCACACGTTTCACTGCAAAGTGAATCCTAAGGTGCCGGTCATGGTGCTGATTCAGACAGACACTTCACTGCCTGATGACACATAAGCTTTCCCTAGTTGTGAAGTGAGAAGCAGAGCCAGGCAGAAGTCAGCTAGGTAAACCTCACGCTCTATGCCCTTCTGAACAAGAGATCTGTGCCTGGCCTTGTCTCCCATTAAATAAGTGGACCATTGTATCTGGTGTTAGCGATATGTGGACTGTGCTGCTTCTTGGCCTGTGTCCTTACAGGGAGAGGAAGCAAACTGTTTCTCCATCAGACTTCACAACTCAATTGTTAGTTTTTCCAACACATCTACTAACTCGGGTCCAGAATACTCAGTATCTCAGTACCCAGGGAGCAAGATATACTCAGTTTTGCAAGGCTGGCTGCACTGGCAGCCATGAAGACTGGATGTGTCTGCAGTGGGAAGTGTAAGACAAGTTCCTTTTTTCTCCAATCTGTCTAAAGCTGAACACATGTGGATGCTGCCTTAGGAGTAACCAAAACCAATTGCCAGTGCACTGTTTTACCGTGACACAATATTGCTGTCCCTAATGGCAGCCATTAGCCCACAGCCACTCTGCAAATCAGGGCCTCTGCTCACAGCCCTGACTAACGCCCTGGTACCTTCTTCCAGCTGCACCAGGCACATAGGGAATAATGCAAACAACAACAAAAACCCACAGCTTTCACCTCGATGCTAGTGTCAGGACTGGATTTAAGTGGATGTTGTAGGTAGGGAAGCATCTCCTGATCTAGCTAGAGCTCACCTGTGCACGTCCTCTTGTTTTCATGCAGTGTGTAGCCAATCCGACAGCTGCAATAGTAGCCCCCCACGTAGTTGTGACAGTGATGATTGCAGAGGGGTTCACCATCAAATAGCTGTTTGCACTCATCGATATCTAATGGGTGAAGCACAGAATTAGGCAACCAATACCCTTCAACAACACTTCATCTTGGTCTGAACCACTCTGTGTTTTGTGAGGTTGGCTTGTTGGCCTTTGGTTGCTGTGCCCTTTTGGACCTGCTTCCATGCAATGAGACTGCCTTCTCCCACCTCACACAAGCAGCCACAGTTTATGAGAGCACAAGGAAGCACCAACCCCACCACAGCTGTCTCCCTTCCACCTACAAGAGGAGCTGGTCTCTTACCTTCAGCAGCGTAGAAGGCCTCAAAGCCTGTGAACGGTTTCTCATTGGAGTAATCAGACCGAAACGCTACCATGAGGTTGTTGTCAATGGAGACATATGTCTTGTTGCCCGGAGCCTCCTCAGTGTCTGTACTATCCTTTCCACACAGTGTAGCCAAGGTCCTCCCACCAGAGCTCAGCTGCAAAATGGGCAGACAAATCTACCAGATGAGCACAGAGCTTTGCTCTTCCCAACCTGCTGCCATGGCTTGGAAAGCATGTGTTTAATAGTGTGAGAAAGGAGGCTTGGATGCTCTCAAAATATGCTTCTGGAGGTCAGTCCAGATTCAGGGACAGATAAGAGAAGATTTCCCCTAGTCTCTGTGACTTAAGCCCATAATTTTGTCTCCCTTTTTCCTTTCAGAGGCCCACATAAAGCTGTGATGCCAGCCAGGGCTATCAGCACCATGCTTTGTTTGTAATGCTCTTGTTAACTTGGCACTCTCAGTGACAATCAGATCTTGGTAAAGCCAGAGACAACTGGGGTAAAAAGATTTCATACACTGACAAATTCAAATGTATAGTAAAAGGTCTCTTTAAATTAGTCACTAACTTGCTCTATGATTCACTTATTACAGTTCCAGCTCTTCATTTATCTTGTGTTTTTACTACAAGAGTAATGTTCTGATACATGGGTTCATGCTATACACGGTAGTGATAGAACTGTGTACTACAGACCTGCCAGAAATGAGTACTCTGTCCTGCCCAAAGGAAATTACATGAAGAACAACACGGATTTGGGGAATGGGTGCAACTTGCCATATAAAAATCATGGAAATGAGATCTTCCTAAATGGGAACAAGGCTGCCTGATTTGGTTCCATCAGATTCAAAAGTACTGCTGATGCATTGGGTTTGCATACTCCCTGTGCATACAGCTCCCTCTTTAATGTATATCAGACCCACGCAAAGAACAAAATGAGTGCAGAGGTAGCATGGCCTTCAACCAGTGACAGGGCCACCCAGACTAGAGCACATGCTAGCACATGGAGTACAAACCTTCCAGGGACACCGCTGATCACTCACACACTTCCTGAAGATAGTATCTTTCTTTTTCCGAGGTTGTTTCTCACATTAGCTAGCAAACACACCATAGCAAGTGTTGCAAGTGCACGTTTAGACAAGCTGACAGTATCTTGTTTAGACTATCGCTTACACTTTTATGATGTCCCATTATACTCTGTGTATAGCACTACTTGTTAATTTAGAACACACACTGTAACTTCAGCAAAATGAAGCTCAAATGTTGTTTTGGGCAAAATTTCAAACCCTTTGCTTCATGAGAGGGGAACATCAGAATTTTCTGAGCACAAACAACTCAAGTTTCAGATGTTCCAACATGACAACCAGTTCTACTTCCTGGTCCCATGGGCCTCAATAAACACATCATTTAGAAATCAGATGAGCCTGAACTTTACTAGCAGACTAGAATCAAGTGCTTACAACAGTTACGTTGGTCCTGCATGTGTCCAGGATCACATATACACAGTTTTTAACAACTTAGCCTATTATACATCGCCCTGCCCTACACATACCTTCACATAATCGTATTCACACAGGTAGGACAGCTCCAGGTTGAAATGGGTGAAGTAGATGCGGACAGAATATCCCTTGGGTACAGTAATATTCCAGATTCTCTCCTTGTGATTCGGGTAGACATTTGGGAAGTTGGGGGACGTGATCCTCCCATACATTTTTGGCAGCACAATGCTGCTGCTTACTTCACTGTAAAGCATAGCTAGCAAGACAAACAGCCTGTGACAAAGGAACAGAGATTAACAGAAAAAGAGTGAGCGTCAACTCAGATCATACCCCAAAAGCCACACAACCAAAGTTGCCAGTCTTGATACCAAATCAGATATCTCAGTGCTAGCTGAAGTCTTCATGCCAACACCCTTCTCACTTGACAATGGAAGAAGTCAGAAGGTATCAGTGGAGTCATACTGTAGTAACAGCTAAACAGCCTTCTAAGGCCTGCACAAAACCAAGTGGCCAGAGAAGCTGGGGAGGTCCCTGCGACTGCACTCACCTCATCGTGTTGCTCTCCTGTCTGAGCCTGCTTTGCTCTGAGCCCTGGGGAAGGAATCTCTTCTGATGTATTTGCATTTGGGGGCGGATGTATTTATTGTGTGTGCTCTGCTGTGTTTGTCTGGATGTTGAACTCTGATGTTTATCTCCCTTCCACCCCCTTCAGCCTGCTGAGTTCTGGGAACAGCAATCACTAAAAACCAGGCTTGTGTTCGGTGCATGAGGCCTCAGTCAATGACAGGGAGAGGCAGACAGGGATGGAGTGGATGGATTAGGAATGCTTCAGGCTCTTGGAGGGAACTGTAGTATCGCAGCTCTGTGGGAAGGCAGGCAGTGGGAGGAGGTACAGAGTGGCTCCAGACAGTGTCTGCATGGGGGAACAAGGGGAGTTGGGCAATGCTCTTTCCCTCCAACCAACTGATCTACAATTACAATTAATGCAAACAGCATGTTACTGGAAGTACAGTTTCTTCCATTGTGAGAGCAGGAAGGTGTTGAAAACAAAATAATGGGGCATATTACAGGATTTCAGAATAGTGAGTGAGGCTGGTTAGATGGTTCTGTGTAACGGCACAGGAATACTCAGGTGACATGACACTACAGCGCACACTGGCACGAGTTTAAGAGATGCGAAAGTCTTCCAGTTCTTAGCTGCACATTTTAATCCAGTGCAAGCTTGTGTTGACTGAAACCTGCTCTATGCCTTGTTTACATGCACAGATTGCTTTTTATCTTGTCCACCTTGGAACACCCATAAGGTAGAAAAGCATTCTTAATTAATTATGTCTTTTGAACCTGGCTTGGTACAGAAACAAGACAAAAATCCTCTGTGCTCACATCTGCCTGTGTAACCTAGCTTACTAACTTTAAAGGCCCAACAGTCAATTTCTACCAAATTTGGCAGAAGAGAAGCAGTTCCAAGGATATCAGTGCAATGTAGATAGGTGGACAGAAAAAAAAATACCTATTACTGGGGATTCTCTGAGGGAAAAACTAAAAAAAAGAACTCAAATTTCTTTTAAACATTTGTGAATCCACACAAGGATTTCACACCACTATAAGACCCCAGGGAATTCAACTGGGAAAGCCAACGCTATAGGACATAAAGCTTTATTGATTCCACTGCTTGCAGACTGCTTCTTTCCAAGTCAGCATTTAGGTTTCCCACAAAACTCCTATTCCAGCTCATATCGAGATAGGCCTAAATTTATAGAGGGTGAAAAGACAGATATGTTGACGCCAAACCTAGGTCCTACCTCTTCCCTGACAAAAATGGGACAGAGAGCAGGAAAACTGATTTGCAGCAGGGAACAGACTACCGCACTGCACGTGCAGGAAATTTATACTGAGATATCCTGTAATTAAATGGACACCTTCTGATACTTATTTTTGAACAGCCAAAAAATCATTACCCCAGGCAGCAAAGTTGGCGCTGGCAGGAATGCAGGAGTTATTACATGAACAAAACTAAAGCCAACAAAGCATTTAGCAGACTGCAAACAGAAAACACCATTTAATAAAAGTGAAGGAGAAACCAGTAGCAGTAATAAGTAATTGTGTAGCAGCACTACCTACAAGCACAGTTAACGGACAAGAACCCAGAGGGTACTAGCTTTTCCCATGGCCCACTAGCTGCTAAAAGGATCCTGTCAACACACAAAAGATGTGGGCTTTATACTGGCTGGAAACAAGGGAAGAGAAAGAGAATTTTGCAAAAGATCAGTCTGTGCCTAACTAAGCTGGTGCCCGATTCCCACAGACATAAGTACTTCCAGAACCATCCCACATCAGGCTGCCTGCTCAGTTCAGTAGCAGAGGCATGAAGAGTCAATTCTGGTCTTGGGTCTGAAAAGTTTCTCACAGCTCCAGAATTTAATGAGGCCCCTGAAGCTGATGGTTGCTGCCTAGCACTGAAAAAAAGAAAGCTGACTTAATAAATTGTAATCCTGGAGACTGAGTAACCGAATGCTTGGTGCACATATTGGCTTTCCTCTGGCATGGTCTGTGGAGAGACAAGACTGCTGTGATTTTAGTCCTTAGCACCTGATGTGAACAACGCCAAAAACGTTGTCCCTGTTTCTTTGCCCAGAAACCTTCCACCTCCAAAAGGCCGTTGGGCATCAGCTAGCCAGGTGCAACAGTATCTTGAGAGCACTATGATAGCTAACCTCAGGCCCCACAGATGCTCCTCTTGCCCACAATTTCTCTTTTGTCTGCACAGGACTAAGCCAGCCTGAAGGCTCAGTGGACTTCATCCATGTGACTGCAGTTTCCAGAGCTCTGTAACTTGCCAAGTTACTGATCCACTTTAGGAAGCTTGGGTGTTATCTGAAATGACAGACGCCTCTTGAGAAGTCTGCCCAACTGTCTTCATGTGCCCCTGTCTCCTTCCATGCTTGAGGGCTGAGGTAGCACAGAGGCAAGCCATCATTTTTGAGAGAACCACCAACATGTGTGAAAGCCAAGGTTCAGAAAAAGGACTTCCCCTTGAAAAAAAATAATAATTCTTTTACTACTCAACACTGAGGTCTGTCAAGGAAAGGTTTCAAATCCTTCCTGTGGCAAAAGCAAGTGCAGACAGCTAAGCCAGACACATGAATAAATCAGCAAGAGCAGAGCTGCTCAGCCAACACAATGCCCCTCAGGCTGGTACCACTAGGATCCAGAGACCTGATCTCCACTTTCCCTGCAAAACCAGACAGCAGCAGGAACCAGCTGTCAAAATGAGAAGGCTGGAAACCAGCTGTGCAGCTAGAGCCTTCATCAAAGTTGTGTAAGATCCAGGCTAAGTCCTGAGGTAGCTCTTCAGTTCAGATTTCCCTCTGACCCCAAGTTTTGAAACTGCAAAAATGTTACCTGAGGTAAATTCTGCCAAAGCTATGTTCCTGCAGAAAGAGCTTCAGCTGTGACAGACTCTGGGATCCTGTAAAAATGAAGTCAATACAGCCCCACATCCACTTAATCAAAAAAGTTCCAGACAGCTCTATTCTCAAATGGACCATGCAAAACCACACACTGCCTCAGAAAATCATCTTGTGCCAGGGGAGAAAACCATCTCTGGGCCTTTGAAAGGCAGCTCCTGCATTCTGACAGCAATTCTATGAAAAGCTCTGCAACGACTGATGACAGTGAGGACCAGATGTTTCAGGTGTAATACACAGGACAGTGAGCATCTGAACATGCCTCCAAATCCAAAACACAGGTACAGTGCCAAAGCAAGATGCTGGTTAATGAATAGAGGAAAAGCATGCACAGGTCTTCCTGGCTTCTAAGATGAGACAGTGCAGTCATCTAACATCGCAGTGGCTATTCTTGCGTCACAAACCAGGAGACCAAATGAGCATAATGGCTGCTTGCTGTGATCCCTGAAGACATTGCTCCCCACTGCCCCTTACTTCTCAAATGCCAGCTGCCTCTGCAGAGCCCTAAGAGATTGCTTGGATGTTTGCTGTTCCGTGGCTAAATCCAATCCTCCTGCATTGAGGGGTTCAGAGGACTGGGGGGACCAAATGCAGCGGAGGAAAAGGCGTTCTGTTTCCTCATTACAAATCAACTAGCGTGACTGACATCAAAAGACAAGCGCACAGACGGAGCAAGCAGAGCATGGAGTGGGGCAGCAGGAAGAGCCTGGCTGCTGTGAAGCAGGAAGAAATAATCTTGCCAGGGAAAAATAGCAGGCAGAGAAAGCTCATGTGATGGGGCAAGATACTTTCTTCAGTTAGGGCATGCTTTCCTCCTTCCTATGCTGTCTACTGCTACCTCATTGTTTTATATTCTGTTTGCAAAGATGGACTCCAACTGCTACAGAATGCTAAGGCACATTTCTCCAGCAGCAAAAACATCACCGGACTTGTCCTCTCTACGCTGCACTGACTTCCAAAGCACAGCCAATGCAATTCTACAGTGTCGTCCTCATCTGAAAGCACTCAGATCTGAGCTCAAATTGTCTAGGAAGATCAATAAAAACTCTGGGGTAAAGATAGTGGTTGACAGCTTTGCTCCTCTGGCATGAACAGAGCTCTCAAAAACAACAGTAACTGTCACCTGTGTGGGACCGGTCTCAGGCTGTGAAACATGACCTCTCCAGGAGCACCACAAAGCTCAGAGTGCAAAGCATATGTGTCTGAACATGTGTGTCTGTGTGTGTATGCACATGCACGCATGCATATGTTAGAGACCACGCACACACAATTTATATGTTATGTATGTATACACACTCAAAATGATAATGTGTAAATACCTGTATAACTTCTGTTCAACTACACAGCTGCAGAATCCAACAGCATGTTATGTTCATGTATGCCAGCCCATTTTAACCACTGCATGGATGTATGTGTATGTATTCACATACGTGACTATACAAATGCCAGGGCAAACCCCTGCACTGCACACTCACATCCCCTTGGGAAGAGAATATGACAGCACACAAGTTAAGAGATGCTGGTCACACTACTCCACCTTCTCCTGGAAAAAACACCCACTCTGCCATGGGGAAGACAGCATAAGAACTGCATACATCAGAATTTCTTTTCCCCCTGCCCGTCTCCCCAGTCCCATTAGCCTGGCTCTCAAAAACTGAACTAGCTCACAAAGCTACCGTCTCGCTCCCGCCCACATCCTTGGTAGCTGCAGCATGTCTGCTGGGCTGGCTCCAAGTCTGTGACTTCACTGGAGCAGCTGTTTGTGCTGGGAACAGAATTTGGTTACAATTCAGTTACAGCTAGAGCCAAAGCTATGAAATACAGTGCTGTTTTCTCTCCAAGCAAAGATGCTATGCACATTGCAGGCACAGCCAACACACTTTCCTTGGGTAAGCCTCCCTCCAAACAGCCAAGAGGAACAAAGGGGGCGGGTGAATAACACACGTCTAACATGTATCTCCTATCCAACATGAAGTCTCAACCTAGGGAAGGCAGACTGGGGCTTACAACAAAGAGAAGCAAGAAAAATACAACAAATCTCTATACTAGAGGACACAAAGACCAACCAAGGATGAGCCCATCAGGAACTCCCTACTGTGAATAGAGTGAGGCTAATCAAAGGCCTCCCCTGAACCTATCATAGCCTCATTCAGCAAGCAGTTTGGCCCTGCGAAGTAATTAGGAGACTTTTCAGCTCCCAGAACAGCACCCAGGAATGACAACCTCATTCAGAGAGTAGTTTGGGGTTACACACCTGCCACAATGACTGGAAGGCCTGGAAAGTCACTTGCCAGCTTAGAAGAGGCTCTATTAGCATGTGCCATTCCCTCCAGCGCAGAGTCTTCAATAAGAGGATCCACTTGAGCAGTAGCCTCTCTCCAAAATCATTCTTTATCAAGGCAGAACTGAAAAACAAGCTTGACAGAAGAACCATATCCACCTCCTGCTGGAGTTTCCATGTAATCCTCCACTGTTATATCTTTTCTTAAACAAAGCTTAAATCCTTTCCTATCTGCAGAACCAGACTCTGCAGAGTACAGCGACCAGCACTATGCTTGGGATGAAGCCCTGGTTTTTCAAAGAAGGGGAGCCCAGACTTCATCTTCCACACCAAAACCATAGCAAAGTTGCTCTCAGCTGAGAGCACAAGGCCTGCCTTTGGAAGTTAAAGCCTGGCTGCTTGTCTCTATTTCCATCTCCTTTCATTTCTTCTTTCAGGACTGCTCTTCCTCTACATGCAATCATTAACACTGTGAAGAATGGTATTCACCTCCCAAATGTGTAACTTGCTGAGACTGGAGGAGACAGTAAATTCCTGAGGCTCCCTCCCCACTCAGGAAGAGGGAGAAGCTGAGAAACACGCTGAGGAATAGGTTTCAACAGCATTAGGACTGGCAAATTCATTAAAACCACTTGCAACAGGCTCCTTGTCCATATATATATCCAAATGCATTTTCTACTCACCCCTATTCAACTCAAAACAATTTTTCACCATTTCTCTTCCTTGGCAATTGTCCATAACCTCATTTTTTTCTAACAAAGAGGCTATTACCCCACTGATCTAGATAAACAGTAAAGCCAGCCCAAATCACTCCCAAAATAAGAGCTACTGCTCAGACATTAAAGAGTTAGTATGATACATTGAAATAGACCAATCTTCCCTCTGGCTAAACCCCTCATTGAATACATGCAACCTCATTCCTGCCTTGGAGAAAATTGATTGAAGGCCATGTCAGTGCCAAGAGTCGCATCAATCAGAACCTGTATATTAAAATGCCTGTAACAATCCTGGAAAAAAAAAACAACTACGAAGAAACGAGCTGTGCTAAACTTTTGTTTACCACCTCAATGGAATGATATACCTTTCCCAACCATTTCAAATTAACCCTCCTTCAAAGAAGTCTCAGATCCCTCATTGTTGTCTTTTTGGAGGAGAAGTTAGGGATAAGCAAGGTACCTTCTAGATGCATTGCTTTTTACAAAGACTGGCCTTATCTATCTTACTTTTAAGGCAGGAATGTCACATCTGTTTCTGCCCAAAAGAACTGGAAGTGTTCAAACCAAACTGTCTTTCAGTATAGATCTAAGCTCACTTTTGCCAGAATGCCACCCTAAAGCTCTTGTTTCTTGCCCCAGGGAAAAAAAAACCAACAAACAAGCCCACCAAAATGCAGCACAAGAGTTCTGTGCTGCATGGACACTTTACCCTTCAGCTTCTTTGCTCGTTTTTGCATCTCTCACAGAAATCTTCACAAAGCAATAACCAGTAAAACATCCTTTGCTCCTGTATACTTTTGTTTTGGATGATGTCAAACACTTGGATTTGAGGTGAGATTGCTACTGTTTCATAGAGAAATTTAATTTTGTTTTTTAAATTAGCGGGACACTTACCTGGGCTTCCTGCTCCTCACATTTCAACACTGTTAGTGAAATCCACAACACTGAAGTTTCAGCAGGAGTCATGACTAAAGCTTGAACAACAAAGGGAATCTGCAAAAAGAAAATAACAGCATTTAAATACAGTTTTCAACAAAACACAATTAAACAGAAGCACTACAAAGGAGGAGCGAGCTCATGCCAACACAGCACTGTACAATCTACATTTCAGAGATAGGCAGAGCTATAACCTAGCTGTATAAAAACAAATGCTCAGGTGTTGGTACTCAAATACTCCCTGGATTAAGAGGTTACCTGACTGCTGAGCATATCTGATTACATATGTGACTTTTTCACATCTGCTGGACATATTGCCACCTGTTTTTACCTACTAACAGCAGACCCACCACTTGTTGAGTCTCAAAGCTGTATGCAGAAAAAGACCACTAGAAACTGTTGACATACCCTGGAGGCATTGGACCTGCTGGCAAGCGAAGGAAGACTTGGTGGATGCCATAGCCATCGTATTTAAAATTAGGCACAGAGGCTATGAAAGTATATCCTAAATTGCCCCAGTGACTGCTAGTGACTTCCGCTAGCCACCAGTTGCAAGAGCTTACTTTAGTCTAGCAATGCTCAGTTCCACTGGAAAGGCAAACAAAATCATTTGGGTATATGCAGAGTTAACTTGGTACAAGGATATTGGATCTAACCTGGATTCCAACTTGAATGCCAAGACACTCAGAGCACAGACTACTTAACAGTTTTAGTCAAGCTCTGAACCTCCTTACCTAACAATTAAAAACTAAAAGAAGAAACTCGGGGCGTGGGGTCAAAATGAAAATATTTCAGTTACACCTCTGAGGGGCAGGCAAAAGGGAAACAGTCTTACTACAGTGTGTGTTTATCTGAAGTGGCAAGAGCAATACAGAGCCACCAAGCAGCCAGCAAATTAAAAGATTATTGCACGTAATTTAAATGTTTGGCCGGGATCCCCTGAGGACCGGTAGGAAGAATCTCTGAGGAAAGGGAGATATTTTGTTTGATGTATGTTAGCAAGGAGGAAACTGAGCCAGAGCGCTAGCACGGCTGGAAGAATTATTCTTGCTGAAGTCAGATTACTCTAACTTGTCTGTTATCCTCTGCTTCGCAGCACTGTAATGACCCAAAATTGCAGCTGACAGATTGGTGCTGAGAGTTTGTCTCATTGAGGCTACCGCATGTGGATGGGCCATTATTCTTTCAATTTTGGTCTCTGATGCCTGTTAACATACATTAGGCTTTTCCATATGGTGCTTTTTAGCTTGGTGTCCAGGGCAGCTGCCTGAGCCTCTGTCCCCACCCACATGCGCAGGCCCTGTCTAATGAAAATGGATGATGGCCCCAGCTTACTAATGGGACACAGATGGACCAAATGTTTTTTTGTTTTGAAACATATTTTCATTTAACAAAGTCTCCAAAGACTGTGAGGTTTTTATTCTTCTATCACTGTAACATTCCCCCTAATACACTGCAATCTTCAGACAGGTGAGGAATTCGAAGTTGCAACCTTTCAGTTTAACTGGATCTGGAAGTCTACAGACCAATGGCCTATTCCAGTACTGCTGTTCTGCTGACGGCCTTGACAGTCACTTGCATGTTCTCTCACTTTCCTCCTCTCCTATCTCACCTCTTCTACTCATACTGAAAGATCTTCAGCATGAGAAGCAGCATTTTGGGGGGCAGATCTGTTAAAAGAAGGCGTGATAGGCTGTTCAGTCAGCCTCAGCTGAGGGACTGTACTGCCTCCTACAATACAGATAGTAATGATAAATTAAACAATTCGTTTATTATTATGAAAGCCTTGTGCAGACACAGCAAAAGGAGCCTCCATAGCCAGACGTGAGAACACGTGACTGAGGGGACTGTGCAGTGGGCATGGCAAGCAAGGGTCATTTCCCAGCAGGACTCCTCATTCTTCAAGTTATTCTTCTTGTTAATAGTATTTGTATTCCAAGAACAAGTGGGCACAAGCAGAGTCCAAATGCCAGAGAAGAGTCTAACACTTCCACATAATTTGTGGGAAAACAAAGCTCATCTTTTAGATGACACCAGTGTAACAAGATACACCCACCAAAAAATGTGCAGAATTAAGGTATGCAGTAGGCAAACATCTCCTGCAAGATGGGAGCCATCTGTATCTTGCGCCAAGTGTCCTCTGCCATAAATTGCCACTGCAAGCCTATAGCCCAGTAGTGTTTTGCAAACAGCATTTCACATGCCTCTTTGCTAACTTGTTCTTCATGGCCAGCCTGGGGCATCTTATACTCAATTCCATGTAGACTAGACAGGATTCCGTTGCAGCGTGCATTGCCACAGTGATCTGGGAAGCCACACAGAACGAACTTCCCTTTGCTGACTGCTTTGATGACCCACTTGTTTGGCAGTACAACCTCTAGAAGATGGCATTCCCACAGTTCTGTGTCTGTACTCTGCACTGGGAAGTTCCCAAAGGCTCATGAGGCTATCTCCAACTTTCCAAAGTGCTCCTTGTTATTTATGGTTTCTGCCCTCGTACTATGTCTTTTCAAATAATTTGGAAATAATCCCCTTAATGCTAGGGCAGTGTTTGACCATGACATCTCATTTATCAGGCAGTCTATCCTCCCAGAGAGGTGAAGCCTAGTTAAAGGTTTTTGAGGGACAGGGCACGTGTCTGTATGTGCACATGTGAAAATGTGATGGGACTCAGGAAAACAATTCTCCTCGAATCTCTCAGCCTTCATTACGATTCTTCTTTTAAATGCCAGCTCTGATTTATGGCCTGCCATTCAGAGGCTATGAAGGCCCGCAGCCAGAACTGACCAGATGTCAGAAGAGGGCTTACAGAAACAGGAAACATATTAACCTGTCTCTGTGCCTGCCTAGATCCCCTGAGTGATACAGGAGCTGACAAAGATGGGCTGTTCTTGGCACATTACTTCCACCTAGAGCATTGCTTGGGGCTGTGACTGTTTAACGGTGGAGACACCCAGAACCAGGTGAAGAATCTCCAGGTGCAGTAATTCGGACACAGCCATTATCTTGTGCCCCAAGAGACAGTCTTCCTGGATTGTGGTCTCCACCCTCCTACTTGCTTCCTGCAGGATCTTTGATTCATTGGCTGGTACTTTGGGTTGTCTCCTGTTAAATAGGAATGATCATTCTTGTTCGATGCACAAGAATGTTGGCAAAGTGGGTCATCTCACAAAGACTCCTTCATGAAAACTGCTAGTTAAATAAAAATGGACTCAACTACTTATCTGAAAAGAAAAATACACAAATACAGACATGCATGGCCACTTTCTCATTGCAGCAATAACACTGAGCAATTTCATATTTCATACCAGGCCACAGTAATAACATAAGACGACTGACAAAATGCAAGCCTGCCTGTGACTAAATGGTTAAAGGGGGGGAGGACATTCCCTTACCTCACTCAACTGGGTTTATGTACCCCCTCGCACAGCTTCTGAGTCACACGCTATTTAGACAGCTTTGCAATATGGAGACACTCAAATTTTTATTCTGGAATGGAGCAAAAGGCCACCAGTGGCATTTCTTCTCAGTTGTTCTGCTTCTAGCCCACTCTGTCCCATGGCATAACAAGCTGCCTTCCAGCACTGAACAGGGTTCAGTTATCCTTTTCGGAAGAGCAATCATAAGGCACTTTCCAGCCCGCTGGCTCCCAGCAGTGGGTAAATTCATCAGTTCACAGACGAAGATGAGCATTGTTTGCAAGCCAATATTTTAGAGCACAAAGACTGCTGTTTGCTCCCCATGGTTCTGGGCTCCTAAAGTGTAGATCCATGGCTTTTTAGGCAGCTGCAGCTCCCTGTCTGTACACCTGCACCTAAGCTTCTGGCAGGGCACCTCTCACCATGGGACTAATTTACCTCTGACTAGATTAGCAGCACAAGGCCAAGGACAGAGGCAAAGCACTCATAGCAAAAAAGGCTTGCGTGGAGACATGTCCTGACCTCTGGGTTTCACTCTGAACAGGAGACTCCCTGCACAGAGTCTTGTCCCAGAGTTAAAAGCTCTGTATAAAATATTATCACAGAAATACTTTCCCTTTCTCTATTAATTAAGCTGCTGACTATGCTAGGTTCACTAACTAATGCATACCAATACACCCAGTGCTATCTAGAGAATCTGCTCTTGTTCAAATGCATAAAGTCACAGCGAAATCAACCAGATTTGAAGACTTCCTTCTATGCAACAGTGACCAAAGCTACAATGTGTCTAAAAGACGGGCTCTCAAACCATCATCTAAGGGACCAAAAGTCTCCTGGGCAATTTCTGGACTGTACAAGCCAGGAGTGGGCAGCTTTCCACAGCCATAAATCCTTGGCTTCCTTCTCTCTGTCAAGAAGAGACTAAAATACACCAGCCAAGCACAGCCCAGTGAAATTGAAGACATTTTTAACAGCAGACTTACCGAACCAGCAAACAATCTTACAATAGGAAGTAGGCCTGACCTCAAGCCAAATTCAACAAGGTCCCAGCTGTAAAGACTGCTTATAGTTTTGGTGGGTTTTTTTGTTTTTTGGGTTTTTTTTACACTAAACATTAATTGGTTTAAAACAAAGAGTCCTCCAGGTCCCCAAGGTACTGCTAGAACAGAAATTCCTCATTCCCAGCTGAATGCCCCGAGCCCAGGGAGACAGTATGCTCTCTCCGCTTGCACAGCTACTTATTCCCTTGTGCGCTGTGGCCCTGCTAGACAACAATCCTTATGCAGCCCAGCCTACCACTTAAGACTAAGACATTCTCTGGGGAGGTGGAAGACTTGGATTTAAATTGTTCAGATTTCCTTCACCTCCCAAATGCTTCCTCTGAGACTTTCTGTGAGCCCTACATAATTTTAACAAGTGGGAAGCAGACATGCTGGAAGGTTTGAATCTAGATTCAAACAGCTCTCTTCAAAGCTTCTATCTTAAGGGACTGAAATGCTGGCTTTTTTTTCATCTGGTATCTCCCTCCCAAGGCTGCAAAACTAGATGCAAATCTAAGAGTGAGAGCTCAGTCAGCTCCAAAGGTGCTGGAGTTAGCAAAGAGGAATACACAGATCAGACATGCCTATTACAAGAAGGCTCCTCACAGGCTCAGCACAGGTAGTTAAACTGATCTTCCCTTGCACAGGGTACAGCTGCTCCTCAGTAGCCTGGGTTACAGACTGATAGCTTCTAGAGTCTCTGCTTGTATTCCCAGGCTTCTGCAAAGGGCTTATTCACACAAGCTGATTAACAGCAGTGTGCTGTTCTCCATTAGCTCGTATCTGTCTTACATGACGCAGGCCCTTTGACTCCCAAATACTTCCTGCTTTAAAGGCTCAGTGATTATTATGAAATAAAAAGCAACTTTAACTACGATAGATATTCTGCAGTAATGCTCCATCAGAATCTTCATTCTGAAAGTTCCCCCTATACTGACAAATCCCAGTTTGCTGTGTGTCTCTGGATAACTGATTTTTACCTACCTGCATTCCATCATCTACTGCTTTAGTGGGTAACTGTGACTGTAACTCCTTATGAATCTCTGAAGAAAGGCTACATCTCTTTAAATCCTTGTTGAAACAGTAGAGAGCATCTTTTGACTTCCCCTCTCTCAGGCATTTGCAGCATACAGACCTTCACACTACAGTTTCACCAAAAAGCACAACACATTAACACTGCCTGTCTTTCTGACCTAGTCTACAAAAACTACCGTGCTCTGGCAACTCCCTCTCACTCCCTGGCATCCTCCTGTCAAATCTCTGCAAGTTCTATCAGGGTTCAGCAAAGACAGGAAAAATCCACTGTGTAAGACATCCTCCCAATTCACCAAAAGGTCATTTGTACTTAGGATTTCCTATGTTGCATGTCTTACATGAAGCTACCATACATTCTGAATGGTCAAGGTAATAACTTCTTTCACTGAGCTGTCTTCATAGAATATAAAATGCATTTACAGCCTGCTGTTGCTGAGGATTTTGTGAATACAGGAGCTCAGAGAAGTGACTGAAGTTAAATCTTCAAAGACCACTTCACAAGAGAGGCTTTCAGAGCTCAGAGAACAAGGTCACTGAACAAACTATTTACAGTGAGTAACAAACAGACAACGAACAAATGCCTTATTTGACCTGTGTTATTCTTCCACTCAACAAAAGCTAGTGTGGCAGGGAAGTCAGCAGAGCCACAGGCAGAGGTACATACGGCATCGTTACTAGAACAAGACACAGAGCAATGTCTCTTGGATCAGTATCTCCCACCACCAAGGCCAATGCATAAGGCAAATCTCCTAGCCCATACTGCCGAGAAATGAAAGTAGCGCTTCCGTGTCACAGGGATGTTGTCAAGTTTATTGCTATCTAAACCACCAACTTATGAGGTGAAGGTTGTCAAAAACAAGCATCTCATCAGAACACATTCTGTGAGCCACTAGATTAATCTATGACCAAAAGCAACAGCAGAATTCACTCGACTCAGTGGAGAAAAGATTGCCCTTTAGCGCAAAGCCATTTACTCTTTTCCCAGTTTGTATCTGACTGCTTATATGCCATCAACATCAAAATAGATTTTTTTTAAAATAAATGGACTCGCTGCTTTTCAAACACACGTTTAGTGTTTCTGAGCAGAGCTAAGTATGATAACAACGTAAGACAAAAGACACCCCGTGCAACCTTATGCTTCATTCTCCCTGCACTAGGTTTAAGGTTAATTTTCTGTAGCTGTAATCAATGCTAAAGGTGCCTCACAGGCCACGCGTTGTTTGAGAATGACAGGCACAGGACCACCAGACTAGGCAGTACTGTTGTGTTCTCACTAAATTTAACTCCGTTTGACAGCTACCTGCAGACAGACAGTATCTTTGTGAAGTCTAGTCAGATTGCAACTCTCTCCTTTGTCCAAGGCTGAAAATGCACACAGTGAAGTATTGATTCCCTGCTAACTTACCTGACAGTATATATTAAAACAAGATCTTCACTACTAAAAGCACGTACAAACAAGTCGCCATGGAGGGTACTAAATTTCAAATGAATACCTCCCTAGTTCCTCTGTCATATCTGTCCACATATGCATATCCTTTGATCTCAGAGTAAATGAGATTGACTCTGTTTTCATCGAGGAATAAGCTACCTTGGATTACTTCACATTTATCATGGGATAGGATATGCATGCATGGAGTTACCCCTGCACACTGAATATGCTGTAGGTTCACAGCTCGGCTTGTCCCCGTGATACTTTCTTCACTTGCCTGCAGCTTGATGCATAAGCATGAGCTAGCGTGAGGTTAAAAAAAGATAATAATAATAATAATACCAGTGAATACCACTGGACCGTCCATTGAATTAGGTGAGGTAAGCACTGTGTGTGCTAGCTGACTTTAAAAGTTTTCCTTCTGGCACCTTTTTTACTTTGTAATGTGTCTTTTTCACTTTTTAAAAAATCTGGAGATCACTCATAGGTATTATCCATTTGCTCACACACACACACACAATTATTCTGAGCTGTGACAAGATCTTAAAATGCATTGGCTATTGCATCTAAAAAAGAAATAACATACTCTCGCTCCCTTCTACTTGACATATACCATTATAAGACTCACAATTCTTTTGTGAAAATTTAAATAGAAAATGCCCATATATGACACATTATTTATAACCCTTCGTTAAGCCCCTTCCACTGAATCTGATTTATCATGCTACACTCCCTAACATTAAATGCCATCATTAGGCAGGATCTCACATTGCTTCAGCCTCAGCACATCAACTTACCACGGAAACTGCAAAATTAAATCCAACTCAAACACTGATTTCAGCGCTGATGAAAGAAGCTGCCTCAACTGTGTTGGCCCCTATCCACAGCACGTGCACTGGCGATGCAGACTTCCTGCTTGGTGCTCAGCCAGTGTGCCTCAGCCTACATTAGCAGGAACCATCTGTAGGGATGAAAGAAGAGTTCAACTTCCAAATTTTCTTCCACCCTTGAGTATAGCCGGACTACTCTCTCCTCCAGGAACCACTAAATAATGCAGCATACATAGTTTGCTGAACAGGCAGCCTCTATTAAGGGCAATCCCTATGTCCATGTGCTGTGGGGTTTCTCATTTTCACTACACATTGTCTCGAACATTATTAACGCAGACAAGATTTAACAGTGGATAATAAGGCAACTCTTATGAGAACACTGCTAAGGTACTAGCATCCTGGTTGGTCTCACACCACTACACAGGTCTCAGTAACAATAATGGCTATAATTATCTCTTATACAGCACTTGTCACCTACATATCTTAAGAAAAATTATAAAAAGAGAAAAGAGCTATCATCCCATTTTAAAGACAGGGAAACTGAGGTATTGAAAGAGAGGTAATGATAAAATGCAAACGCCAGCAGCAAAGTGAGGCATAAAACCAGGTCTCCTGCATCCTAGCTGGGTGCTCCAGGCAACACAGTTGGAAAGCTCCATATCCCATTACCCATATAGTGAGTTGTTGAGTTCCCCCAGCAAGAATCTTATTTTTCATTATGGAGTGAAAAATAAAACAAGCCACAGGGCTCTGACTCCTCCTGCAAGCCAGAGACACACAGCCAGAAATTTCTATGGCAAACGACCCAGTGAAAATGCAGCCTGACACAGAGCAAAGTGGCAGCGGCAAGCCAGCCAGTCTAGGTGCCGAAGTGGTTCTATCACTCATTATTCAGGGAGAGCGGGGGAGTTGGAAGCGTTACTTCAACTGTAAGAAAACAGGCTGGCTGCTGATTAATCCAAAATGCTGCTGTTGAGATGAACGGCCTCATGGTCACTGGCCTCTAAAAACAAAATGTAAAGGTTCAAAAACAAGCCACTCCAAATAACTACGTTCTAGTTCTCACCGGTGGCCAGTCAGGCCTTGGAGACAGGTTCAGTAACATACAGCTGGAGTCTGCTATTTTGTGTTGTCATTCCCAGCAATGTAATACAGCTCCGAAACTCAACTTGTTAATACTATGAATTAAAGCAAATATAACAACTGAATTTCATACCTTTTTTTTTTTTTTTTTTTTTTTTTTTTTTGCCAGCATGTGAGACCAAGGCCTCAGCAGTCTCCTTTGGAGAGAAATATCTGTGCTGAACTCAAACACATCTACCTTTCACACCTCTATACTACCTGTCAGTTCCAAAAATGAGGTTTAAAGTTCCTTAGCAAGCCAAAATAAATAAAACAACAGGCCCTACTACTCTCCAGACAGTAAATGGCACACAAAAAGGTAAGAGAAATCAGGTGCTTCGTTTTTTTTTTTTTTTTAGCAAGATGACAAGACACCACGAAACCATGAGAGAATCAGAGCAGAGTCAGAGCTGTTCGCCCTGGGATCACAGCCAGTTTATTTCAGTCAGTTTCAGATGCAGAACCCAGCATTTCAGGTGCACATGCAGCCCCAGAGCACTCCGGGAACTGCTCTGGAGATACCTGCTGGCAAACCAAAAGTGGGCCAGGGCCAGGCTCTGAGCACTTCTCCCCCTCCTACAACCCCTGCACCCCCCACCTGCGAAGCACTGTCTGAGCGCTTCACTTGGCCACCCTCAAGTCACAGCATGCCCAGGACCAAACCATCCCCTCCAAATTGTGGCACAGCACCTTATCCTGACCAGGAGCTAGCACAG
This sequence comes from Haliaeetus leucocephalus, assembly GCF_000737465.1. Lineage (NCBI taxonomy): Eukaryota > Metazoa > Chordata > Aves > Accipitriformes > Accipitridae > Haliaeetus > Haliaeetus leucocephalus. The sequence continues at coordinate 3,905,824 of NW_010972992.1, read as the reverse complement.
AGGGTCCTCCCCACGGGGCACAACCACAGCTGCCCAGTGCCTGGGCCTCACCTCACCTGCCCACCCTGGCACAGATGGGATGCGCACACCCCCTGGTCCCTCAGGGGCTGCTGCAGCAGCTTTAAGGATGGCTACATCCCTGCACTTATAGAGCGGCTCCTCCCGGCAGGGGAGAGAGATGCAGCCCCACCCCACACCCCTCGCTGCTGTGAAGCCCCTTTCCAAAATGGCCGCCACTCACCATGGCCACCCCACAAGATGGCCACCACCTCCTCCAACGGCTGCCGACGGCCCCCACGCGACTGGGCCCACCCGTCTTCCCCGGTGGGGCCGCAGACTCCCCACACCACCCCGGCCCGGCCCGGCCCGGCGGGGTGCAGAGAGGCAGAGACAAGTCCCCGAGGCGCCATGCTTTATTCTCAGGGGTGGAGAAGAAAAGGAAGGGAGCTCAGGGGATGGGGCGGCCGAGGGGAGGGGAGGGTGTTTGCAGGTGGGCGGCCCGGCAGGGCCAGGCTGGGCAACACTAGCAGGAGGTGAAGGTTTTCCAGAAGAAGTTTTTACAGGGGGCCTTGCGATCCCGCTGCGATAGCTGGGCGAGCCGCCCCAGCACCGCCCGCTCCTCCTCCAGCTTTCCCTCCTCTTCCACATCCGGGGAGGCCGCCTCACGCCCCACGTCCATACTGTCCAGCAGGCCTGCCAGCATCTTCAGGATGGCGTCTTTCCGGACTGTGCTCTGTTCCTGCAGGCAGAGAGCAGGGGAAGGTGACGGACAGAGGCCTTGTCCCCCATGACCGTCGAGGCAGGGGGATGTTGCAGGGTGCAAACATCCCCCGTGGGGTCCCTTCTCATTTCCCTGCCTCCTCTGGTGCCCTGTCCTCAGAGCCAATGCTTTGCCCATCAGCAGAGCTGCACTGGAGCTGAGGAATCTGTGGCTACAGCAGAAGTCACTCCCTTCTGCTGACCCCTGTCCAGCTCAGCTGGCTGGATGGGGAGAGGCACACGTGCGGTGGTATAACTGGAAAAGAGCTGCTAACAAATAGGCATGAACTGGCTGTAAAGTGCCTTGCTGCCTGCACTAATTAAAATTTCATTGAATGCCAAGCTGCCTTCTCTCCTAGTAAGCCCGTGCTCCCTTCACTACTCTTGCCCAGCATGTGCTGTGGGAAGGTCGGGGAAGAGGCACAGAGTCCTGAGCAACATCAAACTAAGCACACCAGGGGCTGCAACCCACCGTAAAATGCTGAGAATGAAATATAACAAAGAAGAGGGCTGAGCTGGTGGGCAGAGAGATGCCCTAAGTATCTGGAACGAAATATTTAATCAGCAGAGACATGCAGCTTGTATTTCAAGAACAAGAACCTGTATTTCAATAGCTTGACCTTGGGGGAAGGCAGAATGAAAGATGAGTTGCAAAGCTCCATCCCTTTGCCACAGCAGTATACGAAAGAGCATAGCCTGTGGTTTGGCGCTTGAGGGGTTATCTTGTTTCTCTTAACTTTACATCCAGCAAATCTCAGGAATTACCTCTTGCCTGAGCATTCCTGGTCTCTGTGACTCATTAGCAGAGACAGTTGGTACTGGACAAGCTGGGATAGATGGTTTGACAGGGACAGATCCTGTTTCCCATGCAGATGGGAATCTTGGAAGCACATTTCCACATCACTTCTCACAAATGCCACGTTTACTGCTGGGACTGCTGTATCTATCCATTGGCGCTCTCAGCATCAGCATTTGTTGAGGACCACTTGGTGAGCAACTCAAAGATGGATAAATACAGGCAGCAGCATTTATTTTGAGTTTACGTTACAGAATGTTTATGGATATTTTTTAATCACTTTCCTAGCTCTATTAACTAACCCTGCTTCCACACAAGAGAAACTGAGGCACAGAAAAATTACGTGCTATGTTTGTAGCAGAAGAAAGGATAAAAGCCAGCTTGTGCCTGTCCTGATTCCTACTCCTGCGCTGCAAGTACAGAAATGTCTTGAGCCTTTGGGAGATGGACTGGAACTGGGGAACCCAGCTAAATGTGTCTCCTGGGTCATCCTCATAAGCTTCTTTCCTAGCTGTAAGTGCTATGTTTTGAAATAACCTGCTCCAAGCAGAGCCAGCAGCTTCAGACTCAGGGGTAGGGAAGGCAAAGCTCAGCCTGCTGTTAGGGGATATTCCTTATGCATGATCGGCTGAGGCTGTTAGTGAAACTAGGCAGCTCTTCCCCCATTGCCGGCATCCTTTCTGCTTATAGCTGTTCCCGAGCTGCAAGAGATCAAGACTCTTTGGCAGCAGCTAGAGATCTTAGCATGGGTGGGTTGTGGCACATCTTTGGGTAGCTGCTCAATTCCCTGTACTACATCCACTAGTGCATCAGAATGCGCAGATCTTCCTTTTGCATTTTTATGCATTTTATGGTGGTTTATATGTAAAATCCTGATATTCTTCATACTGAAAACATTTGTCTGAGTTACAGCAGTGATGACTGTAGGGATTAGTTCATCAGTATCTAACAATTTTTCAATTTGTAGAATGCTCTAAAGAGAATAATTTTATCTATTATAATTATATAATTAATTAGGAAGCAACAGTGTGTAGAGGACTAAGAGTCATTACACTTGAATTCATTTTTACAAAAGCCTTATTTACCTATTTATTCCCTACAAATTGTTTCTTTTTTCCCCAGCAACTAGCATTTGCACCAGAAAGTTTACTTTTTAAGTACTGGATTTGTTACTTTAAGAATGTACAACTGAAAGTTTACAGTTATCCCCAGAAGGGTTAATCCCAGCCAGCTGCAGAAGCCCTGGTCTCTAACAGAATGCTAGCCCTAGCACCTCAGACTGTGTACATTTTTTTCTTGCAGACAGTTTTGTTGTTAATGGGCTGTGAGCCCACTCCTGAAGCAGTAAGACACTGATGGATGAGCTGGAGGCAACACTAAGACAGAAAAAACGATGTGGATATGCACAAAGGAGAAGTTACTGCCTTTGAAACCAACACTGGGATCCTTCACTTCTCTGGGTAGCTCCTCTGCAGGACTGAAATAACAGTAGCCTTACAGATACAGCTGTGAACCAGGCTGGCAGAGTGTGGGGTGATTAACCACAGCTCGGAAGAACATCAGGGATGGCCAGGAATATGCAGGTGAGAAAACTGTGGGGCAAGGGGGCAAACAGAACAGAGCACTTGCATTGCTTCCTACCCCTTTGGCCTCTTAGGAAAATAGTCCAGCAAAACAAAGTTATTATAGTGCTATAGCCATTATAATATTAGAGTTTTGCCAGTTGGTAGGATAATTATATTGCTATAATAAGTTCTGCCACTGCATAGAGCTGTGCTGGTTCAGAGTGTAATTATTCTAGCAGAACTATGTCAGTATAACTCCCCTTGTGAATACCACTCTGGAAAAAGCAATTTTATTCCGATATAATTACTTCATTTATTATTCCTCTGTTACTTTCCTACTGAACCCATCTTTTAAACATTTGCCCTTCCCATGAGTCCTATTTAAAATATCATCTCCCTTGATCATTTTACCAATTACGTATCTTTTCTCTCCCTCCCTAGTACTCTGCTTTATTCTCTCATGCTGTACTCTTTCAGTAATATTAGTTTCTCCTTTTCCCTCTGCTCTCTGCTCTGTTCTTTTTGCCAGTTTTTGCTTAGCTCAGACTTCACTTTGCAGCTCTCTGGCATCTGCCCTGGTACCTTTCCTAAATAAATTGTCTAGTAAGCTGTAGTAATAGCCTGTGCTTCAGCAGTGCATGAAGCTGTAGTGCCTTGGAATATAGAAGGGTGGAAGAGTTGTTTGCATCAGGTAAAGCCTAACTGCCCTTACTACCCCTCCCCTGGCTCTAGCCTGCTTCTTCGTGCTCCCACCTCACCCAGCTCCTGCACAGGGTGCATTATACTCACCCTAGTGTTCTGTATTGCGAGTCTCTCTTCTCCAGGCAGTGCGGTGGCTCTCACGCTCCACACCAGCAGCAGAACGGACACCAGGCTGGCCACCAGCTGCATGATGTACAGGCTGTGACTACTGTGCTGAATGAAGAAGACTGGGAGAGGGAGCTGTTTCTGGGCTCTCTTCTGCCTCAGACAATGGCTGCAGCCCCTTTTATAGCCCTCCCCCTAGCCCAGTGGGTGACGCAAACAATTAAGTCTATATCAAAGGCAAATTAGACTTTGGAGAGGTTGTTAACACTTGGCTGCTTGAGTGGGATACTTCAGTGCCTCTGGGTTTTCCATGTGCCAGACCTGCAGAGACTGAGAAAGCAAAGGTTTGGGACTCTCCAGTAACATGCTGTTTCTTCACTCTGAGAAATTGTAGGCACTATCTGCGCCTCTCCTAGTTAGCTGAATTCTGCTTGGGAACATAATGTTGGATAGAATAGGCCACCAGCTTGCACAAACCTCTGGCCAGTGCTGGATGATTCAGAGGGAAGAGGTAAAACTTCTGGCCACCACTACTTAGATATGGGCTTGGACCCTCAGCCTGTGTGTCCAAACAGCTCCAGACTCTAGGGGTATTTGGATCTGGATCTCTGCATCCAGTGATGCATCTCACTGTGGAATGCCAATATGCCTGGCTTTCGCTGTACAGTAACACGGGGACTGCAACTATGCGGTAATGTAATCTGTTTTGCAAATATACATAAGACTACCTGGAATACAGCTGGAGGTTACTGGTTTTTGTTTCTAGTATTGTTTCAATATGTCTTGAACCTATCCCAGAAGTATATGTCAACGCAGTGAAGCCTGACGTGGAGATGTTTGGTTTAAATGTATTGAAGGAAAAACAAAAGTACTGAAAGGCTGGTCAGAGCTGGAGCTGCGCTGGTCAGTGAGGCTTCAGAAAAAGGCTCATGGTATGCTGGCACTGACTGCAGGCTGCTTGGTGTAAGTTCCTACCATTTCTGATCTCTGGTTAGCAGTTGTTAATGCTTCTCCCTTTGCCCAAAAGGCTGTCCCACCAGTGGGATTGGTTTGTGGGACAGCAGAAGGTGCTATTAAGCACTGCTATCTGCTTTGCATTGTCCCCATCATGCAGGGATGGCATCCACTGTCACATGCCTGTGAGATGCAGACACAGAGCTAAGATCTCATCCTACCGCTAGCCCTTTCTCCAGAAGCACTCGCCTCAAGGCAAGTCCTCTTCTGACCCTAACAACAAACGACAGTCAAAAGGTAAATTGTTATCCTAATTTAGCACATTAAAAAAAAACCACAGGGAGGTGACTTGGCCTAGGGGATGCTGTGGCAGAATTAAGAACAGAAGGCAGAAAAACCTGTTCCCACTTCTACCACTTACCAGCATCACAGTTCCTGGAAACAGCAGGATGAAGCTGTGCCTGCAAATAATCCAGCTCCTAATGCCAGTTACACCATCCTGAGTGCTCTTGAGGGAAAAGATGCCATTGCTTCCATGCATATTTGAAAAGAAATGCTGGATTCCCTCACTGAAAGATACAAAGAAAAAAATCTTTTTTGAGTCATATGGACTCGTGGGGGAAAGTGACAATCTAGCAATTTCTAGAAATGAATTTTCCTCAGAAAACTTTGTAACCTCATTGTTTCTCATCTCCCTCCCCTTGTGAGAGCTGGCTTCCATGCACCAGTTTCAGATGAAACATTATCCATTTCCTTTTAAACTGATCTTGCTGGTTTATCAGAATTGCTGTTAGCCCTTCGTAATGGATTCTGTCAAACACTTCCCAGCCAGTCTGGGGCTTGAGACAGAGAGCAGTGAAGTACCAGGCTCCAGCAAGCAGACAAATCACAGGGACTTGCCAAATGACCCGCAGCTGATTTGCTCCAGGAGAGGTAAAAGTGGGAGAATAGCAAATGGAGAAAGCACACTTGGTTGCTCAAGAGGAACAAAGAGCAGGTACCTGTGAGTGTGAGATGTGCCTGGGCTGACAGGCAGGCAGAAGGTGAATCCCGTACTGGTGGTTATGAGGCAGGACTAAACCTCATGGGCTGACTAGCCCAAAGGCTAAACAGACAGCAGAAGCAGCGCAGCCGGGTTGCCATGCTGGGGGCCATCTGGTCTAACCAAACTGCTTGTTCTAATAAATACAGTTTTGTTTGCAGCTTTGCCTTCTGAATGGACTGTTTTCTACAATGCTTCATTGAGTGAATGGGGTCACAAGTATGACAATGCTCTTCTACCAAAAAAGGGATGATGTGCTGAGCCAGAGATCAGTTTCTGGGGAGGCCCACAGGGATGTAAACAGTATCCAGGCTGCCATGAATCTGTCCTGGGATTGAAGGGCAGTAATAAAATAATTGTTACCTCTTGAGGGAGTAGGCTTTGGAGAGAGTTTCTGCCCAGATACACCAGCACCAAACCTGTGACCCTGCTGACAAGCACATCACAGCCGAAACCTGTACTTCTAGCGTGGGCAAGGCTGGGTGTCTCTTCCCGGCTGGGAGGTAGAGGAATAGGGACACATCAAAGCACTTAACACTCCAGTGCCCACAGTAGGACTGGATCTCTAAATACAAACGAGTTCCCTCCGAGCTCTGCTACAGCATCCCTCAATATCAGACACCTCTTTCCCAGATTCCTTCATCTTCCCTAGAGCCCTTCTCTTTCCTCACATTCCCTCTGCTGCTTCCCCTGCATTAGTCTGTCTTCCTCAAACTCTGGTCCTCTGGCTCCTTTGCAGAGACCCTGCTGGTTCTGCTTACCACCACTGCTGACCATAGCACCATCTCCTTTTCCAAAGGAAGTAAAATAACTCTGTGGTGATAAAATTTGCTCTTTTTAGTAACTGTAGAGTTCAACATTTACATCAAAGAGTTCAGGATTGTTCATTCCTACTGTTCCCTATTCCCTGTCACGTTGGCTGTCTGACCTTTAAGAAGGCCCCAATTATTTTTTTTGCCAACCCTTAAACGCTTATCACTCTGTACAGGAAAGGTTAAAGGTCTTCCCTTGGAGGAATAAACATTTCTGACAATTCTTTCTTGATATCCTCTTACCACATTCTCTCTCTGTTATCTGACTCGCCCCTTTAGAAGTCTTCTTACTTGATGCTTTCTTCTGTCTGGAGTTGCACATGGTCTGAGTGGGTTTCTACCACTTTACAGTGAGGGTAGATCTGTCTGAAATCAGCATGCCCGTGAACACATCCATGGGAACCTGGTAAGGATGGGGATGCTCCAGAAGGAAGTTCAGCATACAGTAACTTGAAAAGGCCTGGCTATCCAAGGATTTTGGCTCACAGTTAGCATGGCTTCAGCAGAGATGCAGGGTAGGTTCAGAAGTACAGTGGAATATACTTACACAATCACATAAGACAACCTCCATCTTTTTGTGATTAAGGGTGCACAAGCAACATGCAATGGGAGAGGTTTTATCTTTCAAGAAAGAGGTCCCTGACCTCTCCTCAGTGTGTCTGTACAGCAGCAAAGACTGGGCATTGCTGGAATACAAAAGCTAAGACTATGTCTGGCACTAAATGCCACGTTAAGGAATGAGATAATTTCTCAATTGCTTTCCTCTATGACCTGGATATTTGCCATCTTCTGCCCATTTATTGCCTGGTCTGGGTTCAGATCACCAAGTCTTGAAGCACATAGCAGAATTGCATCAGGCTTCCAGAATAACGTCTGGTTCCCAAAGGTGAGGCACTCAGCTGCAGCTGAAGGAAGAATTGAAATGCTTCTGCTTTCCTGTCATTGGAACCCTTTTTCTCTGCCTTCAAGACTCCCTAGTTTCAAAGGCCAATGCAATAAATAAAGCAATAGTCAGCTGACAGTTGTGAGCCTTCCTGGAAGGGGAAACCAATTTGTTCATGGGCCTGAAATCACAGCTCATTTATCAGGCCAGGCTTGCAGTATTCCCTCGCACTGCACTCCCCAGGGGCCTCCGAGAAGCATGCAGGTGGCCGATCCAGCCAAGGCTTTTCATCGGCACTAATCTAACAAACCCAAGGAAGAGACCGTGTGAGCGTGGGCTGGAGCCCACTGCTCCCGCTCATCTCTGATAAGAGCTGCAGAGCAGGTGCAGGGAGGAGGAGGGGGGGAGTACCACAGGGATGCTGCTGTCAGAGCACGCATGACTACAAGCCTGTTACAGCTCTCTAGAGAGGTGGAGCAGGGGGAGTTGTGCTGTCTTCTCTGTCTGTCGACCCCAAAGCAAATTCAGGAGGATGAAGGGAGGGTGAGCGTAACACTTCAGTGGTATGCTCAAAACCTTTTGTTATTTCAAAATGCACGTAAAGCTAAACATTTCAGTTATTCCACCAAAAATCTGCCTCAGAAATAACTACTTGCTATGAAACACTTCTATTTCAAAATACCTCTATTTTCCACTGAAAATGTTTTGCCTGTCTCCAAGTAGGATGCATTTCTGGCTGTGAAGCAGGCTGAGGATGCTTGGGGTTACTGCCTACTGACATATAAACTGGCCTCTGTTACACCAGACTCATCCCGTTGGTGGCAAGACTGGCTGGACAAGAATTGTACAGAAATGTTTCTTTACCATTTGGATTTCCTGACGGATTGCATATGCGCTGCACCTTGTGGGAATTCAGTCAGAAAGAGCTCACCAGGGATGTTAACACACGGGACTGAGAGACTGCCAGCACTGCAGAAGGGACCGCTCGGCTGGGAGAGCTTTAAACAGGAATTCATGCGCTCCAGATAGTGTGGGGTTCTGGTTACTCCTCTCCTACAGCTGAAGGGGATGAAACACATGCACAGGGTCACCACATACATCATCTTACCCTTAACCCTGGCACACAGAATTAGCTTTCTTAAGCAAAATCCTTCCCAGAGATGCCCGGTTGTGAGCAGCTGCAGCAGCCGTTCAGTACCAAGGAGAGGGCAGCCCCCTCCTGCGGGATCCCTGCTCCAGCCAGCCCTCAGTCCTCAGAACCAGCACTTCAAACCCCATTAACCACCGAGCTGGCATCCTTGCAAGGCCTGCTGCTGAGATCCCTAACATTCGTAATAATCCCCCCCGCCTTTATCTGCTCCACACATCACTGTGCTATAATTGGGATTCCCTGGCTCTAATTCCCAACCTTTTGCACATTTTAAAAACACTTAACTCCATCCTACACATAACCAGGAAAGAGCATCACCTAGACTTCTCAGTATTTAACTTGGTTAAATTTATCATACTACTTTTTAACAATATTTTGTCTGCCTCTTTTGCTAGACCTGAGCTGCTGTTTCACACTTTTGTCCACACTTTTCCCTCTTCTTCCCCCACCATTTTATCAAAGGAACTTTCCTCTCCCTGAACTTGGTGGCACTTGTTACTACTTTTTTGATTGTTCGCTTACCGAGGCTGCTGTTCTCTGATGAAAGATGAATTGTCATTCTTACTTCAGCAGTTTCTTGCTCCAGCCAAGCTCCATCAATAATTCAGCCAGGCCTCGCTAACGTTAGCTCTGGATGAATACAACACTCATGCCAATTAACAGGTTGAAAGGGCTCAAGAGATACAGGCAAGAGATTTCTCTTAATTTCTTTTTAAGCTCTTTTCTGAACTTCTAAAAATTGAGCTAGTTCAATGAGTAAAGCAGAGCAGGGAGTCTGACACAGTTCAAAAGGCACAAAGAGGCTTAAACAATTGATGTGCTAAAGCCCATCAAGCTTGGTTCCCTCGCTTGTCTCCACCTCCTCTGACTGATATTACATTTTATGTTACTCAGGACAAAGCCTATCCCTGTTCATATGCTCCTAGCTTAATAAGATGCTGGAACACAACTGCAGCATGTCTAGACAAACATCTTTGTTTATCTTTGCTTATGAACAGCGTTGCTTGACTAGCCTTGGGCAAAAGCCAGCTAAATCTCAGAAAAAGTTACTCGAGTATTTTAGTTGCCCACCTGGAGACACTGCAAAGGTTGCTTTCAAGTGTTCAGTGCTCAATTCTATATGAGGCCCCATTAGTTTTCTCCTGTTGGGCATTACCCAAATCACCAATCTTTTTTCAATCCCCAGCATCCTTGGCCACAGCAGCCTGCAGCATAACAGCTCAGACCTCATAGATTTGCGGAAGGGATAATCAGTCTGTAGACGCAATTGCCTGAGATGACTGCCACGCCAAATACCATTCTAGCAGCTTAAACAGCATGTAGACCTTGTGGCAGCTCTCAGCACAGGGGTGACTAACAGTCATAAAGCGCTCAGAGCTGCTCAGATGGAACTAGCTGCAGATGCACAAACTCTTGCTCACTCTCTTGCTGCATCGTTAATGAGTGCTTGATTTAGGTACTGATCTCCATCTTCACCTACTGCAAGGCACTGAAGTATTTGAAACTGCCTGTAAAGAACAGTGATCTGGAGTGACTCGGAAACTATATATAGGACCCTATGGACAGAGTATGTGTGACTTAGATGGCAAACAGCCTTGTCTTCCTGCTCTCATCACTGGCCACTCACTGAACTTACAAATTTGGAGAAAGTTCAGAGAAACAGAAGGAGTAATTAGCTGCGTGGAGGCTAGTAACAGGTTTGAAGAAGGTCTTTCCCTCCTGGGCATTGTTGTACTCACCAAGGGTGGGTGGAAGGCTTGAGCTTGTTACTAGTTGGCAGCTGCTCTAAGACCTTCCTGGACTACAGTCCTGATCTTGATTCCTATTCCAGGGGAGAGAGAGTGCTAGAGGTAGTTTTCTGTCAAGGATTAAGGACTGAATGGGGTTCAGGCCCCACAGCAATTTAAACAACGGTAGCTAGAACCAGCCTCCATTACTGGTCTGCTCTTTCTAGTAAAAATACAAGAGTTGAGCAATGAAAATGCCTCAACAGCCCTAACTAATCAGTAGCTGTGGCAGAAAGGAGACAGCTACCCAGACAATTAAGAGACAAAATGGATGTAATCTCAACACAAGAATACAGAGATCCAGAGTCAGCTCAGCAGCTTAGCAATGCTTTGCAAACCCTTATGACCACAAAGAAGCTGTACTGATACTGGTAGTAGAAGGGGGCATTGGGAAAGAAGTGGTAAGTCATCAGAAAGGGGAGAAAAGTAGGAGGGTTGGTACCGACACCACAGAAGTCCCTTGCTGGAGGCATGCAGTGGCTGCACCGCCTATGCTGTTTGTAGGGTCACAATTATAGTAAAGATCAACCCCAACCTTTGCAAAAGTCTGCTCCTTCTAGTTTTCTCTTATCAAGCTAAAAAAACCTCCCGCAGAAAGAGCTTTTTTGTCTTCTCCTGATGCCACCTAGCGACTGTTCCCAGCCTGTTCAGCTTGAGTTCAGTACTTGGTTCAGGCCCTCGGAACCACTAAGCAACCACAATTTTTGCAGAGGAAAGGATGGTGCAACTGAGTGGGGTCAGTGATTGACAGGAATTACATGACACTAGCAGGGAGATAGGCAGCTACAAAACAGCTTGGAAGGCTGTACCAGAGGCAGCATTTGGACTAGGGAATAGCTTGGATAGAAGGTACTGACTTCTGCAGCATAGAGGGTGACAGAAGCTGGAGCTATTATGCAGTCAGGTTACAATACAAAACATGCAATGGGATCACTCTTCAGAGCTCATTTTTGATGGTAACTTGTCATCCCTAGAGACAAGGGAGAGAGGAAGTCAGACCAACTACAGAGTGCCCCTGGATGTCTTCTGACAAGCACAGCAAACTTTCAGGATCTCGTTTCCACCCCCACACTCTCTCCAAAGAAGGACACCAACCCACACTGATGTCACCTTAACCAGAGCCAAGTGTTTAATTGATTGCAAGGGAGTGACAACTGTACAGTGGTTGTGCTGGGAAGATACCCACTGCACAGCGGTGGTACGGAGTCTTTAAAACAAAAGTAAAGTGGAGGCAGATCCATCTCACAACAGAGTACAGCGAAAAACAACTTATGCATCTCGGGATTCTGGGGGCAGCATTAGAAATAATGATGCCTCCTAAGGACTAGCAAATACCCAGGCCTGAGGCATCTCAGCATGATTGAGATGAGAGATTTGTCAGCACAACTGACTCCCCAGCATCAGTACTTAACAGCAGGCAATGGATGTAAGGTTTGTTTTTTATATATATATATATATATATTTATATTTATATATATAAAGCGCCTATCACCATATTGATAAACATTCTTTGGAACCACTCTGACGGCAGAGGTAAGAACAGGAGTCAGCCTGTCAGTACCTCAGCACTTCTGTGTCCAACCAATTTAAAAAAAAAAAAAAAAAAAAAAAAAAAAAAGCCACAAGACTGCTGCCAGCCTGCCTGGCTGGTGTTTAATACTGCTACTCCATCAGGGTTGGAGGGAGACCTATTGTGAATGGCAACAGTTTGCACTGTGACTTCTCCAACTGTGCTGCAGAACAGTGCAGGTGTCGCAGAAGGGCAGTGGGACATGAAGGCTCAGACCCATTACCAGTCAAAACGTCTCAGCAGCAGGGAGCTCCTATGAGGAGAGAGCAAGCTAACTTTGCGCACAAAGCTCTCGCTCTCTGTGCTTAAGGCTGAGTCAGTGACCCTTCTGGACTCTTCCCAGGTTTCAGAAGATCACCAGACAGAAATACATGTCAGTTATAAATACATCATGTCAGTTGTAGGGGGTGGAGGTAGGAGGGGGGGCACAGGGAGGGGAGAATTTAGAATGGGTGCAGGGAGGAGAGAAAGGAAAAAGACATCTTACGTTTCCAGCACTGGAAAGAACAGTTTTGACCTCACGCAATAAGTCACTGGACCTTTTCAATAGTCTTATCTGGCTTATGCCCCATCATCTTTAACACATCATCAAAGGGAATGTTGGCTGGCAAAGGGTTAAACAATCCCACACAGTGGAGAGCAAATCTGCAGTCTGCTGGGAAGGTCCCAGCCACATCACTGACGATCTCAGGGTCCAACTTGAAGGAAGGAAGCAGCTTCTCAGTCTCACACATCGCTCAGGGCCTGGAGACAGGCAAAGACAAAAAAGTGTCAGGATGGACCTGCTGCAGCTCTACCAGTCTTTAACAGAAATATGGCTCTGAAACACAACCAGGGCATTTGCCTTCATTCCTAGGACACTCTGGAACATGCAGTTGCAACCAAGTTAGGAGATGATGGAATGATGCAGAAATACAGACTATCCTTCAAGAAGGCAGACTAAACTATGCTAGAGCATCCTTTCTTTACCCTCTGGTTTGCGCTACAAGCCACAGCCACATTTTATCCAAGACTTTTGGAGCTTTCCAATGGGAAACACCAGTTCTGCAGGCTCTTGGACTTAGTTTTGGTAGGTGAATTAGAGAGTGATCTGCCATCAAGGTATGGGACATCAACACAAAGAACAGTTCCAAACTGAACTCCAGTCTTCTCAGACTGACTCATACTCTGCTATGTCATACAAAATGCTGTCCTGCTCCAACTTGCCCACAGAAGCCTTTAGGGCTGCAGGAAATCCTCAGTCCCGTATACTCCCACTCCTGCAGAAGAAAAGTCATAACTCATCCTTGATGGAGGAATAGCAGCACAGCCTTGCTTACCTTCCGTGCAAACTCTGGCAGAATGAAAGCTGCCCGATGAATGTCAGAGTTGTAGTATTTCAGACTCCTCTCCTCTACTTGTTGCTGTGAGAGCTGCTGTACAGGCTCCCGGAAATTTGTGTTCTGCAAAAAAGAAGCCAGATAGCTCTGTAGCATTTGGGTAACAAGCAAAAGGCTGTGTGACAGGCATCCTGATTCATGGCAAAGAACCGAGAGGATTCGCAGGAAAACAGATGACTTTCTGTTCCAGTATGAGGTCAAAGGTTCTGCACAGCTCCAGCCCCAAGGGCTGGAGTTTACACTCTGTAGCTTGTGTGACTAGCCCTTATTCACAGATGTCAGTGTATGAGGTCAGACTGTGTGTGAGCCATGTGCCAGATGAAGCTGTCAGATTGTGCCTGAGCATGTAAGAAGCAAGGCTTTTGCTCTTCAGAGCAGAATCCACGTCTGCGTTAACTGAGGCACAGTGCATGCTGCCAGTGCCCCAGATAAATCAAATACAGCAGCAGAAGTGCCGCTGGCTCCCTAAACCAACATGACAGTTGCATTACAGGCTTGCTGTAATGCAGCAGATGGGGAAGAGAGCAGACCTCAGTGGTCTGACACAGAGTTACCAGCCCACATCCTAACACTGACTCTCACTTGGTGGCTTCTGTATGAGCAGATTACCAGTGGCAAGCCAACTCTTATTAAGCAGGTGCTCACTTCATAACAGCCAGCATCAATAAGCCAAAGCCTTAACAGGCTCTGGAAATTGGTGGTGGCTTTCTCCCTTCCAAATTTGTTATACTAGAGAGAAAATCGTGTCCTTTTCTAAGGCAAGTGGTTACATTACTGGTCAATTCTGCACTTCATTCAGCACTGAGCAAGCTGCATTGCAGCTCTGGAGCCCTGGGCTGGTGGAGCCAAGGCCCAGCATGAGTCTAGAGGCCCCACAGCTGGGAGAGCTCAGTGCCACAGCTCAAGCTCTGTAAGGGACAGCCTGAGGCAGACTCTGTGGGTGCTTTCAGGGTGTGGAAAAGGGCACTTCAGGTGCCCGAAACTCACTGGGTTCTTGCTGCAGAGCATGAAGCCAATCTGCCCGCTGGGATATGTAGGGATGGTGCAATAGGCGTATTCCACAACAGGGAACAGAGACTTGCAGAACTGACGCATCTCCTTAATGAGATCCAGGTGCAGCCACTGGCACTCACCTACAGGGAGAAAGGAAGACAGGATGCAAGGTGAGAGCTGCCCCTCTTCTCTGCACAGGCCTGTGCCAGGTTAACAGTGGTTCCAAGTCCAAACCTGCTCCATTCCGCACAGCTCATGCGGTTTCAAAGGCAAGATAAGACCCTTATGCCAGTTTTACTAAGCGCAGTCCATCAGCTAACGAGTTGATGTATACAGATCAAAAGCACTCCTGTACCTGGGAGCTGAAATGGATTTCACTCCCTGCATCATGTCTCCCCAGGAAGAGAGTCCCCTTTGTGCCTCACACTTTGCATGCAATGACCTGGCATCAGTCTCTGCCCAGAGATAGCATCCTCACCTTGGCAGCAAAGAATCCCATCTTCTCGCAGGGCTGTCTTCATCAGCTGGTAGTAAGATTCTTTGAATAAGCTTTCTGCAGGACCTGGGAGAAAAGTGAGTAAAGAGATATGTCTATAGAGAGACTAAGATGGTAGGCTTCTGAGAGTTTTCCAAATGCCCAAGCTGCACAGGGACTGCACTGGAAAAGTGACATTTCAAATGGCTTTTCAGTGATCACAAGTGTTGCGAGATATTCTGGAAGCAAAAAGTTTTGACCCTGGGTGAACCCCAGCATGCACCTGGCACAGCAAAACCATCAGGATTTTAGCTTTGCTCAACGAGCAAGCCCAGGACCTTTGTAACAAAGAAAGTCCTAGCAGCTGCCTCTCGCTTCAGTGAGCATTTTTTAAACGGAACTCCTGCTCCACACTGCCTTTTAGAGACACATCTCTTTACGTTGACTCTAGCAAGAGCAAAGGTGGCTCAGGCACTTGTCGTTAGGTCCCTAAACCAAGGTGCCATAAGTACATTTGGTCCCTCTCTACCTCAGTTTTCCCCTTCAGAAATACACCAACCTCACCACAGCTGTCTTTAGGCTAGGTAGCTACACTGACAGCACGTGAGCCGCTGCTTCATTAGCGGGCACATGTGCAAAGCTGTCTTTGCCAGTGTGGTGCTGTATCCCCCGTGGGACTACTGGACTCAAGGATCAATTCTCTTTCAGAAGCAATAGCTGCTGGAGTTGAATTTTGAGGAGAAAAACATGACAGCTGGCTTGAAGCCTTGCTAATACAATTTCCTGTCTTCATCCTTTCCTTTCTCTACCAAAACAACCAAGTCAGTGACAGTCTTTTCACCTGAAAGGAGCCTGGGCAGGCTAGCGTTACTTCCAAGAGGTAGGCAGAAGAGAAAAGGAGAAGTGTGGAAAGCAGTACCCTTTTATGGCCAGAATTCTTACCCATGGGGTCAGACGAGTCCGTGATAATCACATCAAAGGCTTCTTGATTTTGTTTCATGAACTCGAAACCATCTCCCACATGCAAGGTCAGCTTAGCACTGGAATATCCCACTGCCATCCCTGGGAGGTATTTCTTAGATACCTGGATCACATCCTGCAACACACAGAGCACAAGTTGGTCAGCGGGGGCTACGAGGAGCTACTTCTCAGGCTACTGTGCAGCTGCAGCTGAAAGAAAGCACAATGAGTCATTTCCTTCCATGCCTTCAGCACAAATCCAACACACTAGCTAGATCCTCAAGAGCTGTCAGCATCTTTAGCCAACAAGCTACACTCAACCCTTTCCTATGGCCTCAGGGTTCAGTGACACTGTTGGTCTGTCCTTGCCAAACTCAACAAGAAGAACTTAGAGCTTCAAAAGCTCCCCGAGGAACTAAGAGAATACAATTACAGATCTGACTGCTCTATGCTCCTTTTCCCTGTAGACATCACTTGCAGAGGTGATCTCAGCTAAGGACTTTTTTTTTTTCCTAAATAAAACCACGCCAGCAGGTTTCTGGATGCAAGATGAGAAATATTTCTACCTCTGCTCTATAGTCATTACATCAATCCCCACATAAGACGCAGTTTTCTCTTTAAAATGGTTAGACAGCCACTGCTCTAGGCCCAGCAATTGTACTGAACACTACCAGCTTCTCACAGCTGGCAGAGACAAAAAAATATGCTGGTGTCAGGCAGTGCTTGTTCAAAACCAGGCACATATGCCTACTTAGCTTGGCAGACAGCATACACAGTCTTGTACGGCAGCGTTTCCCATTCCTAATACAGCCTCGCTTTGAGGAGACAACAAAACTTTCTAAGAAAGTAAAATATCAAAACAATCTGACCAATAGGAGGAGGAAGACCAGCCCATCTATCACGGAAACAAATATCCCCTGCTTATTTCCTGCTTTCAGTCGCAGGAGCCTGCTTAACAAAGCCACCATCCTCCTCTGGCAGGAGCGGCACTCTGCTCTGCATCGGCGAAGAGGGAAAAGCAGCACCTTCACAAAGCCAGAGCTCTCCTCCTCCAGATCCCACGTTTGGCCCACGCTGGCCTGGAAGGGCCTCTGCTGTACGTGTGTGAAAGAAATCACATGAAAGAGGCAGCCAGCTGCCACGTAGATGACTCGTAAGGCAAAAAGGTGGCGCTGTCAGTGTCACGCCAGCAGAACCGGCAGCAAACACACTCGCTACTGACAAGGGACAGCAGGTGAAGCAGCAGCTCCCGTGGATGCTGTGAAGTAGGGCTGCTTTTTGCCGGGCAGCCCGCCCGTCCGACCGAAGCCCCGGGGCACGTCCAGGGAGCTGGGAGCCCAACGCACCTCATCGATTTCGCACTGCACCACGGACTCCACGGTTGGGTGCTTCACCACCTCTCGCAGCACTCCCCCGTCGCCGCCACCGATGATCAGCACCTGGGAGAGGAGAGGGCAGAAAAAACGGCCATCAGCGGGGTCGGCTCACGAAGGAACTTTCACGGCACGGCCTAAGGAGGAGGGCTCGAAACCCAGCAGCCCGCCGGGCTCGTCCTGCCCCGGCGCATGGAGATGTGCTCCGGAGGTCCACGAGGGCTGACCGCGACGCTCTGTCAAGAGCCGAGCATAGGTGCACCAGAAACGACGGCCCACGCCGGGCTCTCGCCGCGGCAGCCCTGATGGGGCCGGTTGGGAGGACGGGGGGGGGGGCGGGGCGGGGGGCCCCCGGGCCCCGGCTTGGGGAGACCCCGCGGAGGGGGCCGGGGACGACTCACCTTGCGGGGGTCGGGGTGGCTGCAGAGGGGCAGGTTGGCGATCATTTCCTGGTAGGAGAACTCGTCCCGCTCCGTGCACTGGATCACCCCGTCCAGGACCAGGACGTTGCCGTAGGTGGTGCTGGGCAGAGCGGGGAAGCGGGGTTGGAGCCGGCCCGCGCCCCGGGCCCGGGGC
>NW_010972992.1:3801812-3887760 GCF_000737465.1 Haliaeetus leucocephalus | reverse complement strand
CCGGCGGTGGAAGGGCGCGTCCGTCCGTCCGTCCGTCCCCCCGCCCCCTCCCCACGCGAGGGCTGCCGTGACTACGCGCCCGGCCCGGGCAGGGGGCGGCCGGCTTCCCCGCGGCCCCTCCGCGCTACAAAGGCAAAGCTCCGCTGGCCGCAGAAGCGCGAGTGACTAACAACGCTCGGGGAGGGGGGCAAAAAAAAAAAAAAAGTATAATTTGGAGGTTTTAAGGGTTAGACGTTGTAAAAGCAGATTCCCTTCTAGCGTTCGTGTGCCCCGGCGTGCACCGGGAAGCGTTACAAAACGCGGTGCGTGGTGCGGGGGGCAGACCCTGGGAGGAACTCACCAAGAGCAGCTCTCCAGCCGGGTTATGCGAAGATCTCGAACAAACTGCTCCACGGTTGCAAAATAGTCTTAGATTATGGGATTCTAGTGCTACAACTTCGTCTGATTTATAGGTGTATCCAGGTGAATAAACCAAGCATGGGTTTGCTAGTCACTTCCACTGAAGACATTTTTAAAACCTAGGGCAGTTAAACCGCAACTCGTAACGGGCAAACAGAAAAAGTTTAAAATTCAGATCATCCTTGAAATGTCACCTTGCATGGAATTTCACATAGAGGATTTAAAGAAACTACGGAAATTTTAATATCTCTGCAGCCAGTGGGGCTTTTGGTGAGACCTACTCCTTACAGAAATACCACAAGTGGCAAAGCTGACAAGAAGGGGAATTGGCAGCCCCTGCAAATGCACTTAGAGACAATTGCTACTTAACTGCCTCTTTTCAAAAACATTCTCCAATAATCAGCCATGCAAGCAGATTTTATGAGCAGAAAGGGACTCTGTTCCACCATTACAATGCCGCTCAGTTGGCACTGTTCACACTATGATACCTAAGGAGGAAAAACCCTCCTCTGTTCCTTCCACTCCCTACGTGCCAGAAATATGGGAAAAGATTGAAAACAAACAAACAAACAAAATCCCAAACCTCCTCACAGTCTTTGTATAATAAAGCCCTCAGGTTAGGAACGGAGAGGGAAGTTTTTACCACTACCCACTCAGTCCTTGCACCTAGCCTAACAGTCAGAGAAGTAAATTCTGTCACTGCCAAAACAGGTGAGCGTGGAATGGAAAATCCTTAGTCAGAAAAGGAAATCACAGAGTAAAGACAAGGCCTCTGGGAAAGGGAGCAAGATCTACTGGTCAGCACAGTGACCAGTAATCCAGGAAGCAGCTCTGCCACTGATTTAATGTGGCTTTAAGCAAAGTCACCTCAGCCCTACCCTTCAGTACTCCCAACTATTAAACTGTAATGTTGCTTACCTCTTTCACAGCAGCATTACCAGCCTTCAGCTGTCAGCATTTAGAATAAGCTCTGCCATCCATCCATCACATTATGGGCTGATACCCTTTCTACAGAGACTTCAGGATAACTCACTGCAGGTATTTAAAACTTTGACATGTTAGTATAGCTGTACTGAGATTCAGTTGCAGCACAGAACCTCACTGGCTTTCCCCAACCCAATGCTGCACTGTGTTTTTACCTTCTACCTAATGCTATTGCTTTCACTCTGTAACTTACGGTGAAACCACTGGTCTCTGATCCAAAAAGTACCCTCTTTTTTTTCCCCCTAAAATAAAATCTTTGCTTAAAGATACACAAGCGCTGCCAGGTAAAGACATAATTTTTCACATTACCTTGTCTTGTAAGAGATGAGCTCTGCAGTTCAATTTGTAAGCAAGATCTAACAGAAAACACAGTCCAGCCTTATTTCCTCCTCTGGACTGCTGGGGTTTCAGTCACATCTACTGAACCTATTATTTTTGTGCTGGCTT
The DNA here is from genome assembly GCF_000737465.1 of Haliaeetus leucocephalus. NCBI lineage: Eukaryota > Metazoa > Chordata > Aves > Accipitriformes > Accipitridae > Haliaeetus > Haliaeetus leucocephalus. Next base: position 3,885,930 of record NW_010972992.1, on the reverse strand, counting down.
TAGACATGCCAAGAGATTCCTCTTGTACTTCACTGACATGCTGGTTCTGGACTTCAAGCAACTCCAAGAAGTGAGAAGTTTAGCCTAACTGTGTTTGAGGACACAGGACAAATTGTCAAAATTACAAACAAAGCAACATTGTGAGTATAATTAGAAAAAACCCAATGCGAATATAATAAAAGTGACATAAATTAAGATGTTTTTCCTTTTGGAAAAAAAGGATTTTAATGGTTTTAAAAACATTTCTGTACAAAAAATGGCCAATGACCGGTATTTGCCTTCCCATGGCGACAATACTTCTGACTATTGTTTTGTTCAGCAGCAACTCCCACAGGTCCTGTAACAAGGACTATCTCTTTGGCCAGTGGTGCCTGGAACCCCTGCAAAAGACAGTTACAGAAAGACTTTAACTCTTGCTCTAAATTAACTCAAGATTGAAAACCTACAATAGGTTACAATGATTCTATTGAGAAAGGGTCATGATGCAAACAGAACCTTTCGACCTCCAGTGCTGCCCTCACATAGTGTTGCTCTTTTATGACTAAATAATACACAAGGATCAAGCCTCGTAAGCTATATGTTAAGTATCTATTCAGAACAAGAATGTTCATATTTGCCAGTACTGTTATTTATCTTCCTCCCAAGCTAGGCAAATGTTCTCCCCACCTCCACCTATCTTTGTGGCCAAAGAAAGTGACTCCCACATCTATTAACACAAACTTTTACCTCAGCATTTCAAGCCTTCCACCCAGAATTGTCTTTGATTGCATTAATACTGACTAAGGTTTTTTTTCCCCCCCCTTTAAACTGACGTCAAGCTGTGACGCAACCTCTTCCCATTAAACATGTGCTTAAGCTCCCACAGCTATAGAGGACAATAGCTATGCTTTGCCCATAGCTCCAGGGCACAGGCGTGAAAACACTCCACCACTGCGATGAGAGAGCAGGCTGACAACACACCTATCAGCTTTCCCCGACAGGTAGGACATGCTTCGGTTTCCAGATTGTTGAAGTTTGTTAGCTCCAGCAAATTTCTGCAGGGGAAAAAAAAAAAACCACACCACCATCACCACAGTGAGGTACCTGCCAAACAGTATATTCCATGAGATTCGTGTGCTGTCAGGTCCCTCCAACTTAAAGGAACACTGCTCATTTACACCGTGAGCTTTATGTTTTCGACTTCTTTACATGCACTTGCGCTGAATCCATCTGAGCTGGTCTAACCTTGACATGTGAGGCACAATACCCCACTGATGACAAATCTTACCCATCTAGACAGAAAGATCTGTACAGGTTGTCCCAAATTCACTGACCGGTTTCTTTTTTTTCCTCCTGAAACAAGTTTCAACTGACATAGCAAAGGGATTGCACAGGAAACTGTTTCCTACACTATCAGGCATAAACTTGTTAGCTTCTAAAATATGATTTTTAATGAATATCTAAGATGATCCCTGGTACCATTTGCCCTCCAGTTAAATACGCAGGAAAGCAGCATGCACAGGAAACAAGAGAAATGAGCTTCAGAACCTAAAATTAACACTCAAGCGCCCCATGAGTTCATGGATGGGCAACCTATTACTTCATGCCTGAATGCCCACTGACGTCACACATCAGCATCCAAACGCTCCATGAGCACTATGCAGGGTACACGTGGTGGGTTTTAGGTAACCCAGATTTGCAGGGGTGACCTGAGGTGGGGGGCGACGACACAGGAACTGCCCTGTGCTGGTCACAGGTTTCCCTAAGTATGTGACTGATTGTTTATGTTTTCTTTCTTTTCTTCAATCTCTCAATCTCGGTTAGCAATAAATTAAGTAAAAATGCTCTGAGCTGAGACTGTTTTCCTAATGATTGTACTTGGTGGAGAATGTGGGCAACAAGCAGACCTGACATGGCCTGGAATAACTAGACTGACTTTGAGATTTTTGAGAGTGCCTTGTTTCTGGTATTGGGAATTTGTGGTGGTGTGCTGTGGTCTAAGTGTTGCGCCTGTGATGTATGGAGGCGTAGCTGTGAACAATGTATAAAGAGGTGGGAAACAAGAGAGGCCGAGGTGCCCCAAGGAAGCTCTTCCTGAATGGAAAGAGGCTATAGTACCAAGTATGAGCTTGTGATTGGAAACTGCACCTCAGTACCGACTGCTGTTAGGGAACATTCTGCAGATCCTGAAAAAAGTCATCTGCCTTCCCCAGCGACTCCCCAGCTGGGTACATGCTATCACCAATGTTTCTGTTCCTTCCTTCATGACATGCCTGTACCTTGCCTGTGTAAGCTTGCTTGGCAGGATCAAATTGTGGCGACTGCTTCGATTTGCTGCTTCCTAAGGGAGAGAGGAGAGAAGCTGTCACTAAAATTTTCCATGAAGAACAGTACATTCCACAGTGTTCCTCTGATGATAAGGAGGTTTCACTGCAGTCTCCCACATGCTAAAAACCAGAACAGTCTCTTAAGGGCAGGAGATACTTTTGAATAGATAGTTGTTACAAAGGAGTAAAATCTACTTTGCCTCCTAGTTCCTCGGGTCCAATTAAACAGATGACTTTCTCTACGGAGAAAAGAAGCAAAATCCAAATCCACAATCCCCATGGCCAATGGTTTCAGGATTTTGTTTCGGAAAAGGGATGCTAAACTGTACATTCCCCAAGTTAATTTCTTTTAGTACTTCCCCACTGTAAGGTAAGTGCATTGTAACAGTTTGTACTGCCTTGGCATCTACATTCACACACAGCCTTCTCAGGGCTCAGCTGGCAACACTTTCCACAGCCTGCAGCACCGTAGCAAGAGATCCTGATCTTACCCGCAAATACTTTGAAGTTGGACTTGCTGTAATCAAAGGGGGTAAACTGCTTCGGTGCTTCCAGCTCCTCTGGTTGCTGGGAGGCTTTTGGCCGTTTCTTCTCTTGTTTTGGCAACTCTGTTCCTGTTTCACTCATGACTCTCTCCCTCTTCTTATTAGCTTGTTCCTGCTGTGAAAGCAACCCACAGAATAGAAACAAGGACAAGTTCAGGAGAGGAGAGTGAAACATCTCTGTGTAGACATGAACACCAGCATGCAAATGAACTGCCCAGTGGACCCAGGCTCCAGTGACAGCTATTGCCTGTGGCAATAATAGTGTGGAGAAAAAGCACTGTGTTCTTCCTTGGGCCTAAACTCCCTTTTTTTTTTCCTCACAGCAGGGACTTTTCAGATAAAAAGCCAACTTTTCATTTCACAGGACACTACAGGCTGAGATCTGCTGTGGCCCCACAGGCAGATTTTGGGGAACCTAGGCAAGTGAGGAGCAGAGAGGTGCAGCAGCGGAAAACATTCCCTACTGAAGATAGGGAGGGATGCGAAGATTTGCACAGCACAGTTGCTAGGCGCCTGTTGCTACACACAGGGCAGAACCACAGAAAGACCTCTATCAAAAGACTATCATTCAGGTATTTCAGAGTTATAGGGCTCAGGGTTTCATTCTGACCTATGTTATAAAGGTCAAGAGGGGCAAAGGCTGGAAGTAGGGAATTCAATGACATACCATAGCTTGCTGACGAACAGACACAATATTTTCTGTTGCCTCTTTATACACCTTCTGCGCCTGGTCACGAGCAGCTATGGAAACAAACAAGCATTACTGTAAAAAGCAGGGGTAAGTTACCCAGGAGCTCTGAAAAAGCAGGCAAACCAGCTTGTAGCAAGTCTCAAATTAAACAGAGTACAATCTTAATCAAACAATCTCATCTATCAGGGAATCCATCATCTAAGGTTTTCTTGTAACTGAGAAACAACCTATGTGCATTGGGAAAAGCATGCTAGCCAACACACTGAGGAAGGGAAGAATGGCTGTACCTGACTGCTGGGCTGCTTTCTTTTTCGTTTCATCCTTGGACTCCTTCTGTACTTGTGTCTGACTCATCAACTTCCATCGATTGCTGATCTGCAATGAAAAAAAATTACCTGGGATCACCTTCTTTGAAGTTTTATGGCAAAAGGGAGTTTATAAACTTGCTACCACACGCTGGTCTTCATTAAGAGTACAAAAGATCAAATTGGATTGTAAAAGAGATTAAGATCTGCTGCACCAGGTAAAGTAAAACCATGTGCTTTAAAGGTTCTGAGCTACAAACAAGCCATGAGAACAAAGGCAGATACAGACTTCAGTAGTAGTTTGTAGCTTTGACAGTCAGGGAATATACAGTGGAATGTCTCCAATCCCTGGTTCTTCGAAGGATATGAATGCTACAGAAACAATGAACTCCAGATTCAGAAACATGTCAAGTTTCTCAAAACTTATATTCTTTTTCTAAGGAGAATCCAAGGAGAGAAAAAAAAATTCTATAGTGCTAAGGTTCCCAAGGGAAAATAATCTACTTATTTGGTTTTTTTGTACTACTTGGCAGGAAATTTTAGCATGAGTCTTACTTCATAAATTTTTGATGACGGGTCAAACTTTGCAGATTGTGAGATGTAAGCTGGATTCTGTTCTGAAGGTAGGTACTGTGGAGAGGAAAAAAACATTTTGCTTTAAACACAGCAAACGACATTTAGCGCATTGCTAAAATGCTGCTTAAAATGTTCCAAATCACAAAGTTCATATTTAAGAAGCATTCTACAAATAGAACACCTTCTGGAAAAAGAAAAATTACCACAACTATGGCCAAGAGAAACGTGAAAGAAAAACCAACCAAAAAACCCCCTGAAAAACCAACCCCCAACCACTCACCAGAAAAAGTTGTTTTGATATTATTTCCTAGTAATTTGCCACTCCAAATCTGTAACAAATTATTCTATTGTTCTTCTGATTTATTAGAAGAGTAAAATCAGCTCACTAACTCTAGCCATAAAGTAGAGATGAAAATGTGATGCAAATTTAAAAAACCTCAAACCTGATTAAAAGAACAGTGAAGTCTGTTTACTATGTAGAAAGACAGATATCTAAGAAGTATTTCAATGTGTTTTGAAAACAAGTCCACACGTGTGCGCTTTGCAAGGACAATCTCTCGATTCCCGTAAGAGAGCAGCAGCTGATGCTATACCAAGCTCTTTTGCATATGCCTGGAAAAACAGCTGAGAGCATCCTCTGCACTAGGTAGATCATGAGTCCCACTACAAATATGTATTGGGAGCTTTTACCATTCTAAATGGATTTTCAAAGGACTCCATTATACGCTGAGCTTTCTGCTGTGCAGTGGTTAAAGTCTTCTCATTTCCTTCATCTTCATCACATTCCTTAAAAAAAAAAAAAAAAAAAAAAAGGAAAAAAACATTAGTAATTTTTGGTTTTGGTTACTGCCATTTCATGCATGTTATTTCTCACTCTATCTGAAACTCCACTAATGGCAATAACCCTCCAGAGAGATGCAATTAACTTGCTGGCCTCCTAATCTAGTTGTCATAGCGTATGTAGGCCATATGGTTGACAGGAAGCCAGTGTTATTTCCATGCATGTCCCACCTTACTATTTCTTGCAACACTTTTCACACCATTTTATCAAATTATCAAGTATGTTTACTAATACTTAAATAATGACAGTATCACAAACATGTTGCTTACACTGAATATGCTGACAGTGGCAGTAGCAACAAGACATGTTGACTTTGGCTGAACACTCTGAATGTTCATTGTCCTCTCACTGTCTGAAAAGAGACAACCATGTTCCAAAATTGGTGCAGGCTCTACATGAGAAGACGACAAAATTTTGATTAGATACTTGTGTATTTTACTGCTCTTTTGTGTAATGAGATTTCACTGAAAGCTTCTTCAGGGCTGCTATTTTCCCCATGTCAAAGCCGCATCATGTCATTAGTAGCACAGTTTTTAGGTTAAGTCCAAATTACCCAAGGCAGAGCTGTTCTGAAAATCAGCCATAGGAATCCGGGAACTATCATGGGGTCCAAAGAAGGTATTCTCCAGCCTCTGCAGAGAGATTCAAATTATAAACACCATTAATACACTACTCTCTGAATCTGTATATGTTTTCACACATTGTAGAGACACATTAATGAAAATTCAAATAAAAGGGTGAAATTCAGAGACTGAATATTCTTAATATAGCTCACCTGCCAGAGCACATTGCATCTGGCATCAAAAGGCTATCTGCGCAAACACCCACTGGCTAATGGAGATGCTTTACTTCCTATGCACAAGGAGAGTAAATGCATCAGAGCAAATGCATCTGAAACTTCTCTTCTTACATATCAGTCAATATAGACTAACACACATGAAACTGTCCAGCAGCTGGAGTGTTTGCTGATGAAGCCTTAAGTGCTGCTATTATGGTGGTTTGTAAAATACCAATTTACAGCTGGTAACGTTATGGGTCTAGCACAGAAAAGTAACGTTAAGCTAAAGCAGAGAGACCTGTAAAATGGATGAGAAGCTAGAACTTTGCTACATTTGTTTCTGAGTTTAAAGCTTAAGACATTAGGTAACAAATATTATGTAAAGGGTACCTCAGGGTTGGATTGAGGCACTCTCCTCTTGACTGCCAAAGCGACCTCCGACTAGAATGGGAGAGAAAGGCAAGTCACTTAAATGCACCTGCCCTATTTCTTCTAGGCTGGCCTCTTTATCAATGTTTTCAACACATTCATTACAAGCTAGCAGGTTAATAAAATTACATTAATTCTTCTTCTGCACTGTTGGCATATGGATACATTTAAACACCTCATACAGAAAGGACATCATGCTCACATGGTTTTGTTTCACTGGAGGAGGAAGACTGTATTAATATCAACATGCTGATGATATATTTTAACTAATGAACCTCTTACACCTCGGGTTGTTTTTTTTTTTTTTGCTTCTCCATAGCTGTAGAAGATTTATGAATCCATTTACATGGCCAACAAATTCCACAAGGTCCAGTTCTTCCTTCCTCATGCAGGCAAACATGATGGGCGATATAAGACGGACAACTGCACCCTGTTCAAGTAGTGCCTGTTCTTTTACTGCTCTAGTTCTCCAGGAAACTACACTGTGTGTAAACCAGTACAAAGCGGACAACAGACAGGCAAGAAGTTGCAATATATCTTTCTGCTCTAGTACAGAATACTATATTCAGTGTTCAAAAAGCAAACTTCAGCATACACATCATCACGGGTCACCATTTAGCTCCAGTCCCTGGCTTATGGAAAGCAAGTGATGAGTCTCTTGTGTGGTACAAGCTACTCCTACCTTGAGAAGAGGCATCTCCCGGGCCTGCTGAATGAGAAGATGCAATTCATTAATCTGCTGGCGAACTAGTGGTGGGACTGGATTACAGCAAGCAATGATGCCCTGGGGTTCTCTAAAGAGAGATGAGAAAAATGCAGTGTGCTGTATTTATGGCCGATATGTTAGGCATTTGCATTCAAAGGACATGCAACGAGATATAACCATGGTCCTGACTGTGACAGAATAAGACAAGTCAGATTAATCTGTCAGAGTTTATTCTCTGTGATGAAAAATCCTTCTGTACCAGGTTTGTGCAGATAAGGAGAAACCATTAACTCAGCTCTCCTCTCACTTATCTTTTCTGTGGTTGGTCTGTCTGTCCCCATCTTCATTTCGTTCCTTGTTCAGTATTCATCTATGGAAGCTTAGCCCAGCAGTGGACTTGCATTTAAAGATGCATTTTTATTATTCTCAAGTATGGATGTTAGATGATGAGTGCCAAGTGTTTGAGGAAAATGTTGTATAAATTGGGTGTTCTAAAAGATCTGCCACTTGTCTCCCCCCAGCCCTTTAGGAACTGAACCCCTCCCCCCAAATAAATGCTATGGGGGAACTCATCTCTCTCTTGCTCCGTAATACTGTAGGAATCTCGGGGTGGGGGCGTGTGACATATAGCAATGCAAAGGAATGTGTTTTATTAGTGGAACAAAATCAGAGAGAGATGTATCCCAGAAGAAGTTTGGACCCTTCTGAAGAAGTATTGCTATTTACTTCTCTTCCAAACTGAACAACTATAGAGAAAAGCAGTATTGACAGCTGGAAAGAAGGGACCAACTGCAGAAGTAATTACACACTAGGAAACGACTTGCTGGATATTAAAATCAAATGAGACTCCTCAAGGGTGAACAAAACTTACTTGGGCAGCTCCTCTGCTATCTTCAATAGCATATGATTCGGTAGCACGTATCTACAACACAAAGAGGTGGCGTGAATGTAACAGAATGCTAAAAACTCTTAAAAATACCTTAGAAGTGCAGAAGTCTGCCCCAATTACAAGGTCTGAAAACATGAAATCAGTTAAAAAGAAATTAAGTAGTGCTGATCTAGATACTTGTAAGAATTTACTAATAACATAACAGGACTTAGGTGTAAAAAGCAGCCTGAGGTAGTACACTAATTTCTACAGGTACAAAGTGGTTCCACCTTGGGAGTGGGAGGGGCACAATCCAAGAGACTCTCTGAAGTATTAAGCCAGTGTCTGTAACAAAAGACTTCCTACCCTGTACTCTCATCCTCTTGACGTGCCATCTTGTCTCTCCATGCAAACAGCAACCTAAATGCTGCTAGCTGCTGTGTGTTGAGATGTTTTTTCTGCCTCCTGTAGAGCTCAAGGTAGGATTCATCTGAAAAGAGGGGCTTGATGTATTTCTGGGCAGGAAAAAAAGAAACTCATGATCGGTATCAGATTTGTGCTCTCTAGTTTGCCTTGCTTCACTGAGACACACAGAATCTCACAAGGACTTAAGGGAACTGAATAAACTCGGGTACAATGTGTCTTGGAGTTTTTACCCTAAACTATTGGTAGGAGCCTATCCCTGAAAAACATACATCTCATCCACTTTTAGGGGAAAACCACCCTCACCAACTCCAGGAGCAGCTTTAGACATACAGTATCTTCAAGCTTTACTACATTAGACAAGGCCTACTTTCATAGACAGTATTTTCCACAGGCGTAATATAATTATCTCAGAATGCAGCTCCAGCTAGGCTTTGAACTTCTAGGAACATCCAGTAGAACTGGAAATGTAACATCTCTCTTGGAAAAGACACACCTGAAAGCATTGGGAGGCCAAAGAGTGCTAGCATTCAAAAAACAGCAAGAAGGCATCTGAATCCAAAGATTTTAGCTAGCGAAACAAGTGACTGCACACAAATGAGTCAGAGTTTATACAGCTGTTTTCAGACACACAAAGAGGAAAAAAACCTGTGTCTATGCAACAGACGGAGAACAGGCAAAGGACTTTCTGTCCTACTAAGCCCATACTCTGATCCAGGTAATTCAACCAGGTGAAGCTTTACCTTCAGGCAGATGTCCTTGCTGCGTTGCCACACAACCTGCAGCTGAGTGGGCTGCTCGTTCCCCCTCTCCCACAGTGCCTCCCTCACTTTATCATAGATGTAGAGCAAGTAGTGAGTGTCATCACGGGCATACTGAACCATTTCTTCTGGCAAAGGGCTGGAAAAGAGCCAAAATTACACCAATATATTTCAGTTGCCCTGCCACACTGTCACTTTCTTCTTGAAAGGCATATTAGGGCAAACCGCACGTAAAACATGCCAAGAACTAATATGGAAATTCTTCTGTTTCCTTACTGAAGGATTTGCTGGGCAACACCAGTAACATGCTGTGCGCTCTCCAATTCAGATGGCATCTTGTCCACATGCCGGAGAGCAGGACTGCCATGTAGCTAAGTCAGATGGCAGAACTGCTTGCTATATAGTCTATGTCATAACACTTCTCCCTCTGCAGAGTCTACACAAAGTAGGCCTGGGAACTTTGTGGTGTGCAGGGTCCATCTGCAGAGCAAAGCTCACTGCTCCAGCAGCATACTGCTCTACCTAGTGCAGGTGACTGAATGTTTTTGTGGGGGCTCTAGAGGAGCAAATACTGACTTTCTCCATAATACCACAGTGGTTAAGCGCTGCTCCTAAGAAGTGAGCTTCCAGGAGCTTTTCATTACTTAATCTTCCCTGATTTACCCAAAAGAACTCATTTTCTAAAGAAACACTGGAAAATGCAACACTCGTAAAAGAACTTAAAGCACAGCCAGGTAAATGCTGTGCTTGTTCACTTTGAGACTAACCTATGACTATGGGGCTTGCAACTAGAAACATGCTCCTGCTCTAACAATACAAACAAGGATAAGTGCTACCTTGCAGCTGCAGCCCGTTTAAGGGGTCAGTTTTTACCGTATCCTCCAGTCAGCCAGCTGGTACTGCTTGTCAGCATCTACATTGCAATACAGCTTTAGCAAGTGGTCCAAAGAATGCCTGCCAAGATTGAGGAGACGAGCAGCTTGGTGAGTATCAAACATGTTCACCAAGTACAGACCAAAGTCTTTTTGCAGCCATTCCACATCTGAATCACCACCGTGAAGGACCTTGAAAAGCAAAACAAATTGAGAATGATATGAAGAACATTTCTACTCCAGGCTGCCAGTGCTGTGGTTTCATATTCATGTGTCTAGGACCGGATTTCTCTTCTCTCTGTCCTTCACTGTTAAGTGCAGAACTACTAAATGCGTACAATTGGCAAGTTAACTCCCCACTTACATAAAGGAAACAGGCACATGAACAAATTACAATGAAAGCAGAGCCAAGTGACCAAGACAGAGTACACAGTGTGTTTTTAACTATAATAAAGCTTAAACTAAGGGCGGGGGCAGGAATTTTGTCGTGAATTAGTGAATTTGGCAGATGACCTTCACAATTGCAGGGTCTGTGAAGGTCTCATTGAGAATGTTCATCTCACTGCGCAATTCCAGTGTATCAATAATGAAGTCTTCTGTTCGGGTGGAAATCTGCATCAGACATGTCAAGCCCAGGAAGCTCCTGTAGGAATGGTGCTGAAAAACATGGAAGAGAGATGTAAGCTATGATCCATTACATAAGTAATACTATAAAACAAACAGCACGCCAAATGAAGGAAGAAAAAGTAACAGAGGACTTCTTAAAGAAAAAGATAATTGGATGAGCAAGCTTTCTCTTTGCAGTTATGAACATGACTTAAAAAAACATGGGATGAATTGAAAGATCAAATTCAGTATGAAGTGTGCAGCCAGTACTACCATTGGAAAACTTATAATACTGACCCAGTTTAATTCAATCTTCTAGACAATATCTGACAGGTCAGGGTCATGAACTGTCTTTTCATGTCAGACAGCACAAAAAGCAGGAGAAAGAGAGACTACAAAACAGACTAGAAGAATATAATGGTCTCCTAGGTACTAAAAATACACATGTAACTTTTAAACAGAAAAGGCAATTTGATTACCTCTAAGTCCAGGGCAAATTCTTTACAGTTCATAAGCTTTTCATTTAGTTCTACCAGCTCATCCAGTGTGGTGATAAAATGACAGGGTGTTTCCTTGATGGGCCTGTACATCTGACAGAGCAAATTATTAGGCATGGTATGTTCTCTGTCAATTCCCGCCCCTGACCTCCACCCTCAATTCTGAAATTTGTCAAATATACCGCATCTGCAGTAAGTTTAAATTAACGTGGGCACCAACCTGGGGTTCTGGTTTCTTGAGAACTCCATCTGGTGGAGAAAAATGCTCCAGTTCATACTGGTAAGGGTGAGCAAACCTGTGGAAATTAGGAAGAGAGGCACAGAATAAATTTCAGTCATCTTCATGGAGCCAGAGCACAGAGACTTTGAGAGCTATGGCAGCTTCCCTATTGAGTAGAAATTTTGTCTCTTATTAAGCATAGCTTTAAAATAACTGCAAATGTTTAAAGCAAATCACACACAACATAGTGTGCAGACGCAAACACATGCAGAGCTGTTACACATGAATAGCATCAGCACAATGGACCACACAAGTGCATGTTCACCAATGGTACTCCAAGCACCTTGATGTCAGTTTAATTTCTTACATGTCTTGCTCAGTTTGCTGCGTCCTCTGCTGGTGTATGAAGTCTGCCAAAGCAGCTGGCACATCCAAGTCTTCAGGGCGCTCCTTTCGTTCCCGTCCACTTTTTGTGAGGGCTGAACAACCAATATGGAACAACTGGACTGGGTCCCACACGTAACATGTTCTCAGCCTACTAAACTCTCCCCTCCACCCACCACAAGGTCTATTAAAATAATAAAGTTTCAAACATCTTAACAATTTAGACCTGCAGCTTTTGCTGTCAGCAAGGCTTCTGTCTGCACCTCTAGGGACAATTCAGTTGCTAGGTTTTACCAGGCTGCTGTTAAGCAAGACCGAGGTGGTTCTGCTCAAGAACTTGGAAAGAAATTGAAAAATCTTCAGAAAAATCTTTCAATCATTCCCAGTTACTAAAAGTACAACCACATCAGTGCAGACTAAGGATCAATCACCAGCAGCAGAATGACATGTTGCTGAGACAGGATGTTATGCTGGCGGCTTTGATAAAGCACCCAAACCAAAGGTAGGTCTAACCATACACCTGGTGCTCCTCCCTAATTAGAAAGAAGTATCAGTAAAGCCAGCTAGACTAGTCAAGACCACTTCTGTTGCCAGAGTGACTCTCATCATGTATGTTCAATGGTGGTAAAGAGAAGCCACAGAATATGTTTGGAATGGATTATTTACTGTATACAAACAAGAAGATGCTGTATGCTGACCTACCTTTACATTACGCATATGCAAACAACAGAGCTTACTACACCTAAATAGTCAATATCTACTGTTACTTGTTTTTACAATCAATGAATTCTCCCCTAGACTGTGAGGACAGATTTGTGTCAAATACTCTCAATAGGTTACCCAACAAAAAATAAACCCCTTACCTTCAGGCAAAGGTTTCAAAGCATTTGGCTTGATAAAAAGTTTAGGTACGAAGGGAGTGTTGGAATTGTCAATCTTTTCCCGAAACTTAAGCTGTGGTCGAGAGATATTCTTGGCATGAAGTAGTCGGAAGGTTTCAGATTGAGTTCTTTTGTGGTATTCTCCTGCCTATTTAAAAAAAGGTATGCCACAGGTAAAAAAGAAAGCCTGTTGTGTACATGAAACTGAAATGGCCCCTGAAAGCACACAGAATCCAGAATCAAGTTTGGATAAAGAGGAAAAGGAAAAAAGAGGGAGTGAATTAGGATGTGTAAAAAAACTGTGACAGAACATTTAACTACTCAACTGCACTGGAAAATCAGTAGTGCCAATGCTGGGGAAAAAAGCTAAGATAACAGAGCAAACTCAGCACAGAGGCCTCACCTTGCGGTTCCAGCTGGAAATGATTGTCTGTGGCGGCTGTAACCCAGCAGGGAGGACTGGCTGCTGGTTTTTGTTCACTCCTGCTGCTTCATCCAATAAAATACCCTGAATTCCAGAAAAGCAAGGTGAAAACCAAACACCTGTTAAATTACCACACTCATCCACTCTAGTCAAGACTGAATAAAGTAACTCACACAGGTAGATACCTCCACAGCCCCTTCCCCCAAATTCTGTGCAACATAGGACAGACAAATGTGGGAGGAGCATGTTGAACATCAAGGGTAGGAAGAGTTTCCTCAGAGAAGCAGCTCTATGAACTTACAGATCTGTTCTCAAGCTGTGAGGTTCTTGTGCCAAACTGTATTTAGTTTCCTCACAAGTCATATATTACACCTTCCTTCTCTTTAGGCCATAACCCATCTGCCTTAGCTGCTATAACCACTGGCCTAGCACATGGAAATCTTTTTAAAATAAAAAGGAAAACCACCAGATTAAGGAAACACTAAAAGTAACTGTGAAAGTGCTACCACTGAAATTCATGCACTGAAAAAAGAACTTGTGACAATTGAACAGTTTATAAGAACATCCAGAAATAATTGGCTTACCACTCTTTCAAGAATGATGTCATTGGAGTCAACCAGCATATCAAATTTATCTTCCAGCTCTGTCACTTTGCTGCGATCTTTCATGTGGCTACGGCAGCCATGATACTGCATCACCTTGCTCATGCTTGCAAGAGAACAGTACAGCTATTAGCAATTTGAAAGCAGTTCTCTTCAACTTTCTACATCTTCAAAGCTTAAAAAGAAATCAAATGCTGTACCTATAGATAACATCGCATGAGCAGTAAATAGTAAAGAAACACCTATACAGCATTAAGCATTAGAATTAATTTATGAACCATGTGACTTTTAAAATACATAGCCTAATGCGTTTTATATTAGCCTGTGCTCTCTGCACAGCTCTTCATCCAAATCATTATGAAAGGCCTCTTTAAACTTGTTACTTAAACTGTCAAGTGTGAGAAAACTAGCTAAAGCTAAGTTTGTGAAATAAACCATTTTCTTATCTATGGCAAGTTTGGAGTCTCCAAAGAAGGCTGCTACCTTCTGTTTTGGATTGGAAGTGACTAGCAATGGCCCAAAGACACAAAAGCCTTCTTACCAGTGAAGGAGACGGTCACCCTGTGTTTCACAGTACGCCCGGAAGCCAGGGAAGCTTCGGTAGAAGTCGTACTCATCGCCAGGCTGAGGAAGCCCATTAGATGCCTTTGTCGCAGCTACCACTGTGCCAAGAGCATACTGTGCAAGAATACCATGCTATTAGCATTTCTTCAGTATTTTGTTCCACCATTTACCCAGGATATTATTTGGTAGAAATGCATTTTGCCTAACTTGTTTGAACCGTGTGGTTCTAATATATAGTATTGTAGGACTTTTCAACACGAGTAAGTTTACAGTCATTTAGTTCACGTTGCCCATTTAGAGACCTTTGAAATGATGAAAGACTGGTAACAAGAAAAAGACTTAAAACTCAGTCTAGTGTTTAAGGTCTGAAAGAAAGCTCATTAAATCATCAGGAACACAGATAATGACTTTATTATTTTGACAAAAAAAACCCCACAAAACTGCAATGCTTCCTGCTTGAGAACCGGGAGGCATTCCCCCTCTTGGAAGCAGGAGCGTGCACAGACGAAACACCAGACAGCCGAGGTTAAGATCTGTAATCCAAGGGACAATGCCCATCGCCACACGTCCAGCAACGTCCCTCCCCAGGGTCCCGATTCCTCTACATTTCAAGGATTCGCGTCGGGAAGGCGGCACAGCCCACCCCGGGCCGGTGCGCTTACGGAGCCGTGCCGAGGACCAGAGGCCCGAGCCCAGGGCGGTGACAGGCCCCAACAGGCCGCTCTGGTCCCCGGCACCCCTGGGAGCGGCCCGCACCCTCCCTGCCGCCCACGGCGGGGAGCGCCCACGGGCGGTGGGGGTGGGGCTCCTCACGGGTGGCACCTACTTAAGCGGGGGTCCTCAGGCAGCCCCCGAACAAAAGAACTACAGCTCCCGGCATGCCCCGAGCCGCGCACGGCACGCCGGGAGCGGTAGTGCACGGCACCCGCCCCGCTCCCGCCCCCGCCCCCGCGCACCTTGACGAAGGCATCGGCGTCGTCGAAGCCAGGCAGCGCCGCCGCCGCGCTACCCCCCTCCGTCTCCGCCGGTCGCCCCGCCGCCCCGCGGGGTCCCTCCTGCCCCGCGGGGCTCTCCGCCACCGCGCTGCCGCTCCCCCCACCGACAGCTGCCGCCATGTTGCCCCGCAGCCGCACGACGCTCTGACGCTCTCGCGAGAACGCGGCCGGCGACGGCGGGGTGGGGGGGGGGAACCGGCGGGGACGCATGCGCACGGGGAGAGGGCACCAGGGCTGCCCTCTGGCGCCCCCTGGCGGCGTGGCGGAAGAGGCCCCTGGGTGAGAAGACGGGGGGGGCCCCGAGGTGGGGGGCACCGAGGGACGTCCCTCGAGGGCTTAAAACGGGCGAGACCCACAGCCCTCCTCCTCCACAAGCACCCACGCGTGGGGCCCTGGGACTGCCCACAGAGCAGTCCCTGTGACAGCCACAGCAGTGCCTGAAACGGGGCCAGCGGCATTACCACTCAAAGCCCCTGACTGCCACCTCCCCGTTTCCCATTTTCGGGGTGCAGCACCGGCACAAGCGGCTGGGGAAGCCCACGGAACCCCGGCCGGGTCAGTGACGCACCCCACGCTGTCTCTCTCGAGCTGTGGCTGTGACCCTGACACCAAGAAAGCTGATGTTCTTACCAGAGTGATGACATCGCATCTGCTGGAAACTAAAATTTAGGGGTTGTACGCTCAACTTTCTTTTATACAAGTGACAGACATCATTCAGTCTTGGCAATTTTGTGTCCAGCTGCTATCAAAAGGGAAATATAGCCAACCACCTGAACTGATGCAGGAAAAGGACAAGTCAAATCCACAGCAACAGGAAACCTTAAAAAAAAAAAAAAAAAGTCTTAATCTGCTTCCCTGTCTCTTCCTAAGAAGTACTTAGGAATAAACAAGAACACAGTCAAAATGTTTACATTTTGGTGTAATTTATTGGCACAAAAATATTCAAATACAACATGGCATCTAAACATGGCTACTCTGTTGTATTTTGTGCATTGTTTTTAATATTTTTAATTCATAAATCATAACTTTATTTTCACCCTCATGTTTAATAACCATTATTTTCTGTTTCAAGTTATGACCAGGTCTCCCCACGTCTGCCTCCTATGCCAAGTACTAAGTTTCCATAGTTCTTTCCCAATACTGCTTTTTAATCCAGACACTGTGGGAAGCTCCCAAGTGGTATTTAATTTGTACCCTGCATCCAGTTTGCCACCGATCAACCCGCATAGAGGCACCTGACTTTGCTCAGCTCAAGGTCTTCCAATTCTTGGATCTGCTCTGATATCCTGATCTAGTCTGAAACACGACTCCTGCGCTAGTGTAATGAGCGGATATACAGTTTCCAATTTTGGGGCAAGAATCGAGTTTGAAAACAAGGTAACAGGATGAAACAATGGTAAAATTCTGCTTCTCTTTCTTTCCAGTTATCCAGCTTATGCCCAAATCTAAATAAAGCCTCCTGCACAAGCGCATTGAGCTCACTGCAGCTACACCAACAGGACTGACCAGGGCAATAATTAATCCGCAAATGACTTAGTTACATTGCAAAGTAAGTCAAAACCCGTATATAGTTATTTTCAATGGATCACCAGTTCCCCAAAGACCAAGTGGAACCATAGACATCTGTGGTACAATCAGTCTTCGCTGTCCTGGAAACCCAAATCAAGTGTTGTGTTTCAGACAGCTTGTGTATTTCCAACAGCAGCTATACATTGGCTTAAACCAACTTTTAATATACAATAACTCTTTTCATTTACATTTCAAAATATTTGACAAAAGCTGTATTTCAGTCCAACGTTCAGTTTGTGTTTGTTGAAGAGCAAGTTTGGAGTGCAAAAGCCTCCAGAATAAAAGGCTGTGGATACTTTGGAATCTTCTGTTACCAGAAAGGACACCTAAAGAAAACAAAGATACTGTAGTAACACTGACTTGCATATAGTTTCACAAAGGCAACACTGAGAAGGACTGAGATTCCATACTAACTAGGCACCATTTTAGTACAGGAAAAGTTGACAGGGGATCTCCATGCTTCTTTCCAGCTAACTAATGTTTAAAAACACTAAAAAAATCTGTTTCCTTAAGCATAGTCCAAAGTTAGCTAACTCTCAAAATGACAGTAAATCATCTTTGCTTATTTTAGAAGATGTGGTTCTGCACTGTAACTGAAATCAGTGACCACCACATGCCTTATTTCAAATACTTAAAATGTTGAGGCTGATTGTGGTTTAAATGTTCCAAAATCCCTGTCACTACTTATAACAACTTTCTTACAGAGGATGGTCTACGGGATCACTGTCATAGGCTTGCAAAATTTACCAGAGCAGATGCAACATGGGGTAAGGCTCCTACATATAACTAACTACACAAGTGACATTTTCAATAGCTGTTCTCTGCTCAGATTATTCAGAGAAGAATTCTGCAACGTTAGCTTAATGACAAACTCACCATCCAATGTAGCACTGGCACAGATTCTCATGAGAAGTAGCTTGCTTAATGAGCAATTCTACTTGTGTGGGTACATCAAGAGTTTCATCATGAGAGAAGTCTCGACCTTTGAAAATAAAGAATGGAAAAAACCATAAATGGAAGTCACAAATCATACAACCATAACTTGCTTCTTGGTGGCAAGTTAAGGACTGATAGGACTTTTAACTGCTCGTCCCTTACAGTATATAAAATGCAAAATTTTCCAAACATGGAGAGTGCCTCTAAAGGCATAGAGCCCAGAACTCTGTTTTCCCAAGTATTATGGTTTCTTCCTTTTGTCTTCTCCAAATAATGGATGAACCAACAATAGATAACTTTCCAGTAGCTGGAATCCTGGTCCTAATCCCTTCAGGTACATTATTTGGCAGGTGGGAAGTAGTTTCTTATAAACTTTAAGAGCATAAAATTTTGCAACTAAATGCTGCAAACTATAAAGCCAGGACAATAGAAATTCTACTTCCACCAACAAGTCAAGACATGCAAAATATGAAGTCTGTTTAGTTACAAACACCTATACACTTTTCAAATGGGGCTCATTTGTATCTAAATGCAGGCACCAGTACTTAGGTGTTAGACAAAACCAGGAAAATGGCCTCATTCGCTTAATCAGAATGTGTTAAATTCAAGGATTAACACAAAATACAAACACTAAAAGTAGTGCTGATCCATCTCAAAACATTTTATGTTTATCTTATATAAACATAAGAACTTGCTCACCAGTGAGCTTATCTCGAACCCTGTTGATGATTTGAATTGCCTTCTTATTTAGAGCTTCTGGCTTCACTAGACCATCTCCTACTAAAAGACAGAAGTAGGAAAGAGAATTAGAACTTTAACTGAACAATAAAAGCATTTGTACTGCTGTTACATCTGCCCTTCCTAAACACCACAAATACCATTTTGAGAGCAAACAAACCCAGATACCAGTATATTTTCTGTCCCTTTTTTTTTTTTTTTTTTTTTTTGAGTTGAGAACACAGGTTATTATATTCCTCATTTATGCTGACAATGAACTGTATCTGTCCCATCTCATGTAATTGTCCCTGGACCATGGTGAAATTTTCCAATCGAAGAACAATTTCTGTGTCAGTATAGAAACAACTATGAAACTTACTGAAGGAATGGATGGATTCAGGCACTGTGGTCCCGGTTTTCTTATGGGCTGTCTCACCCAATTCCACACTGTCCAACATTTCTATTGAAAAAAAACCATGAAAACATAAAAGTATAAATGTGATGCTGTAAAGCAGATAAAACAATATTCTTCTGGAAACATTAAGAAAACTGTTAATCAGCTTGTTTGAAAAGCATATTTGACTCTGACCAACTGTACTACTGTCCTGGTTTCAGGTGGGATAGAGTTAATTGTCTTCCTAGTAGCTGGTACAGTCCTATGTTTTGAGTTCAGTATGCAAAGAACATTGATAACTGATGTTTTCAGTTGTTGCTAAGTAGTGTTTAGTCTAAAGTCAAGGATTTTTCAGCTTCTTGAGCCCAGCCAGCGAGAAGGCTGGAGGGGCACAAGAAGATGGGAGGGAACACAGCCAGGACAGCTGACCCAAAGTGGTCAACGGGGTATTCCATACCATGTGACGTCACATCTGGTATATAAACTGGGGGGAGTGGGGGCGGGGGGAATCGCCGCTCAGGGATTGACTGGGTGTCGATCGGCGGGTGGTGAGCAATTGCACTGTGCATCATTTGTATATTCCAATTCTTTTATTATTACTGCTGTCATTTTATTAGTGTTATCATTATCATTATTAGTTTCTCCTTTTCTGTTTTATTAAACCGTTCTTATCTCAACCCACGAGTTTTACTTCTTTTCCTGATTTTCTCCCCCATCCCACTGGGTGGGGGGGGAAGTGAGTGAGCAGCTGCATGGTGCTTTGTTGCTGGCTGGGGTTAAACCACGACAACCACATATCTCTATCACTAATGGAAACATATCACAGGAGCAAACATTATTTTTGCCCTGCTAACATACTGAAAGGCCTGATTCAACTTGTAGGAACATTTTGTATAAAAGTGTAATTGAAAGATATTTTGAAATGACGTACAATTAACCAAAAATTGCAATAAAATAAGTATGTTTATTTGTAGAACTCGCCATATGAAACACTGTCCCTATTCTGCAGTCCAATACTGCTAAGATATGATGCAAAGCTCTCAACATTCAGTCAGATGACTACTTGCCAGATTTTGCACACTAATATTTGGTAGCTAAGTAAATAACTACCACGTATCAATTACACCTTGCACTACACCAGTTTGTATGTGCCCCAGAAGGATGTTAATGTAACTGTAAAGGAGTATCTGCTTTTTGAGCCAAAGTACTGAACTCACGACTTCCAGTCCTAAAACTAATGATAATAAGCTCTTTATCTGTCTACTTTTGTGTAGAGGACTGAAAATATTTACCCAGTCTTGTGCACTGCTAAAAAAACCGCTCCAAACATTCATGACATACGCCATCTTTTCTACTCACCTACTGACTGACTAGCTGAGTAGGAATCTGTTCTTGTTCGTGAGCGCTTATTGCCCTTTGTATTTGCTGCAAGAAAATAAGGAGTTGAAAAGTATGAAGTGGAGTTTCAGTGTTTCATAGCAAATTTGTCCACAAACAATACAGATTTGACTGCCTTCCTCTTTCTCCAAATTTTATGTCACCTGAAAGTAGCTTTCAATCTCCTGATGACAACTAATACAACACCAACCCAAACAATTTTGCTTGTAGCTTAATTTGGTGTCTGTGTTTAAGTACAAAAGGGTTTTAACCACTGTGGTAATTTCATGTTGCAATCCCTAAAATCATGTGCGCACAGAAACAGCATTTCCAAAGCAACAATTTCATCAGATTGTCTTCAAACAGACACTGGATTTCAGGCTTCTGGATTTCTTGTATGAGGAAGCAGCAAGAATCACTTACTGTCCATCAGCCGCCAATTCAATAATGGATCATACACAAAGGCTTCAAGCACAGCCATGACACTGTCCTTATGCTCGCGCAGGACTTCCATCACTGTGTGACAGGTGATTCTGTAATTGCCATCGAGGCCTGTCACCTTCAGAAGAGAAAGAAGTGAATCAACCATGCTGCTTCATTCATTATGCAACTCCAACCCTAACATTCAGGGAGCAGGAAGTGGCTTGTGCTTTGAACTGGAATTCACTATGCTTTGTTCATTAAGAGAACAAGATAGATGTTCATTACAAACTAAGAAGCTCTTTTCTGCCATTAAGATGACCTTTGTGAAGTACCATGCCATTGGCTGTGTCTGGTTGATGCAAACAGCTATTTGAAATGAGGAAACTAAGAAAGACCTAAGAAATTGGAGGAATCTCAGGGTTTTTTCTGCATCAATTAAAAAGTTGCTTTTCACTGTAATGTACTGTAAAGATCACAGGAGATATTTTAACTTACAGAAAATGCAGCTGAAATATAAACACCTCTAGTTCTTAAAGAGTGGAGATGTTTAGCCACAACAGAAAATACAGGGAAAACTGAGAAATGGGTGCCATTTTCTCTAGGAATAATCCACTTCATATTAAAGAGTGGATGCTTACCTCCATAGCATTTGTCAGCATCCTTGTTAACCTAAATGGAATCTTCTCAGGGAACTTTTCTCTTGTCATTGCAACCTAAACACATGATGATGGAGAATTAGTAAATTAATAGGTAACTTATTATTTAAGAGTTAATAAATATTGGGGTTTTTTTGCTACAAGCTTGAAGGTTGTATTCCAAATAGGAAGTAAAAGTTCCAGCTTTATGTTCCTCAGTTTCCACAAATTTTTGTAAGAAGCTCATTAATTAACTTGATAACAGAGGGAAAACTCAAGCGCATCCCCAGCTGCTAGTGTCAAGTAAGACAGACTGCCTATCACCAGCTTAAATTGCTTCAAGGAATTTTATGGAAAAGTGATGTTAGCACTTCTTTGCTTGTTCCAGCGGTCAGCTAATCCCCAAGACGTGCCTCTGAGATAAGGTATCTGTTATGTTCATCTTGCCTGTAGGTAAAGTGAACCCCAAAAGTGAGCCAAAGGGTTTGCCCAAGATCACATTCCAAGGTCAGTTTGTCCTGGCTTACAGATTAATTTCTGTTCTATGAGAAAATGTGAAATATTACAGAAAATTTAATGTCCAAGTACAAAGATTTACCTCAAAACAGTCCCCGAAGTCAATATGCAGAATCTTTCCACTCAGTCTATCTAACATCAGGTTGGAGGGGTGTCTTTGATGAAGGAGTAGGAGAAAAAAGAAGGTGACAGACCATTATAAAAACCCAAAGTAAATCACAGCAGCTCCAGTCTGAAATGATATTTATCTTCATGAACAAGAACAGCCAGTGACAGCTTGCTTGTCTGAGATCTTCAACCTCAGGATGAACAGAATAGCTTCCTGACAGTGCATCTATCACATTATTTTTCTAATTACCTCTCAGGAGTTAGAGATCATCTCACCTTGGAAGATAAAACAACCTATTGAACCAGAACCATCAGTACATTACTTGGATATGAACATTTATTTTTCAGTGAGGATAAATTCTTCTACTTGTTTTCTGCTTTCTCATTTTTTTTCAGTATAGAAAAATGTAATGAATTATGCTACAGGTCAAGTAATGCAAATTAGACTAGCACCAGAAAAGAAGAGAATCAATCCAGACTAGGAAAACCACGATGCTGCTATTCATGCCGACTTGTTCCAATTCTGTTTTAATTCAATTTTCAAAGGTTTGCAATTTCATTATGAAGACCTTTAAGTTCAGGAATAGAAGCTTTTGTTATGAAAACATGTGAGGGTTTAGCTCTTTTTGCATTACAGACCTTAAATCTAAAATATATTGTCTTCAAAAGTATTTTGGAAGTTATTGTGTCCCCTTTTAACAGTAAGCCATAAAATAAATCAAACATTTGTTCATTTTTTTGGTAATTTTTTTCTTTTTTCATTATGTGCCCAATCCATTTGGATAGTACATACTTCCCTCCAGAATATGTCTGCATTGCAGATCAGAAAAACCACCATGTTAAGTAATAGTTAAACCAACATTAACTTTCATTTGTTTTAAGCCTAGAGCAGTCTTTGGGGAGTATTTATGGGGATTTCATGTGTGTCTCTGACAGCTGCTGTGAACGTACATAGCATTAGAGGTTCCTGCTTCACAGAATAAATATCCACCAGGCAAAAAAGTATGCAAAATAAGTAGTGTCACTGAACTCATTTGGAAGGAGAACTGGAAGACCTCTGCCACTAAATACTTTCTGGATTTCTTTTTGCTACTTCAGGGAATAAAAACCGATGCTTGATCACGGTGCTTCTTTCCTCCCCAAAAAGCTGGATGTACGTGTACAGTCCTAACAGACTTTGCGAAAAAAAAAATTGCCATCTCATATGCATGAAGCACACCCAAGCACACAGATTGGTGGCAAAGGTCAACAATATTTCTGTTTTATAGAATGGATGGAGAAAGATTTCCCATTCTGTGAGTGAAACGAAAGGACAAAATTAGAACTTGTAGTCCTTGATGTAATTCTGTGTGTACTCCTCTCAAAATGGAAGAAACTCTTATTTGTACTCAAGATACACAAACCCTACATCCCATGCCTGCAGTGCTGAAAATAATGACAGCATGATTAGGTCCTGAAAGATGGTGGTGTTAAAAATCAGCAATAACCACAATGAAAGATGTTATCATACAAACAGATCCAAGGAATGAATTGATAGGCCTACACAGTCTGTGTTTTTATTTAGAAGAAACCTTTACAATTTCACTTACCTGTCCCCAAGGCCCAAAATGTACCCAACCATTGACATCACAGCTAGTGAACGAGTGTAGTTTGTTCTTCTGTCAAACCACACCTACAAGTGGAGACAAAATAGAAAAAGGCAGGCAGGCATGTTGCATGTTTCAGCCTATATTTTAATTTATACATTAACTACTTGCATTTTGCACAAAGCAAAACTGTGATACGCTCCATAGCCTGAGGGGGTTCAGAAATCCTGTGGCCTTGAATTAGATGTCTAAACCATTAAGAGAATATATTCTGAGTGTCCTGCTTTTCTCTCCCCATGCACAGTATATGGAGCTCCAGCCTCCACCCTTGGGCTTTGGACTGCACCCTGGCAGCCATTGTGATCTGAGCCTTATAAGGCACCTTGTGAGGGGATACACATGTGGATAGACGTTCTGCAGTGATTCATCTGGAGTTTATGATGAATAAACACCATCTCTCACTCATTCTGCAGAGAAGGTAATTCCACATCATGCTGATTGCCAAACATAAGCCATTACACATGCTGAACTCACCTCTGAGCTTGGACTTTTCAACCACAGCAGTTTGGCAAGGTCATCACCAGCTGTGTTATTGACAGCATGTTCAAATACTTCTACCTTCTGCATCAGAGTCAGGTGGTCATAATCTGGAGCCATCTACGATTGAGAAGTGACACTCAGCAACTTAAAAAAAACCACCTCCAGTAATCCTTAGTTGTACTATGAGAAACACAGTAATCACAAATAATTTCATACCAAGTTTAGATTGAAATTATTTGTAGATTGACCAGTATGTTCCCAAACGCAGTAGGATGACCACCCAACAACAAAGAATTCATTTTACATGGGATAGCAGATGATTTAGCATCCACAAAGTAGTCCATAGCCATATTTAATTAAAATACTGCAAAGGAGAATATGTTTCAAAAACCATTATCTAAATAAGTCTTCTGGGTTGGCACATGCTTTCCTTTTTGGCAGGCAATTCTAACTTTTCTAGTAATGTTCAGTCTGTCTAATTTTGGCCCTGTTGCTTAGGCACAATGTTTGTGAATGCCAGCAGCATGGCATTGTATAAGGCACATCATAGTCACACAAAATTCCAAACACATTTTAGTCACCAGATGGTAACAACTTGTGGTCACTGCTAAAACAGGAAAGGAGAAACAAATAAACATATGGCAAATTTTACCTCTTGGTAGCATTTTATAACTCTTATCTGATATTTTCGCATTTATTACTGGTACCAATAACAATCAGAAAACAGGCAAAGGAAGAACAAGCTGCGCACCATTATTCTTCATTAAGACATTGGAGTTCTAAAAGAATGTACAAAAACTCTGCCAGCTTTGCCCTTTACCCTCAGCATGATGCGATGTTCAATGTTGAGCAGGATCTTTTTCTTCTCTCTGTAGTCTCGGATGAGTGCATGCAGTGTGTCACAGTGGGGGACCCAACCAATCAAGCCTGAATTCGTAGACAGTGGAATAACAGCATATCTCTGGATGCTACAGGAAAAAATGGAGAATCAGAGCTCAAATTGTTGTCTGTTGTGAATTACTACATTTCAAGATGCTTAAAACAACTAATATTAAATCTGTTTCTGATCCAAATTGTCTCTTCAGTAGTTGCTCTGCTTTCCTTCTTTTCAAACAGACCCGAAACATCCATTTGGACAGACTGCTGCCAGATAATCTACAGACATTCTCAAAGCTTACGTGGTTTTCACTGAAAGACTGCTTTGAGAAGGTACATGTTATGTCACCCATAATGATCTATTATTTGCACGTGACATTGGATATGTTCACGCTTGAAAGACACTGTACAGAATTGCAGTCAGTGACTATTCACCAGGCTATTTAGTTACTATAATAAAAAAATCCTTGATAAAACCTCCTGTTCTCAGGCTCCTAAGGCAGCGTTCAAGCTATCTTGAAATAGGGGTTGCCTCAATGACCACAACTATTTATGAGGTGGGACTTCAATTAAATAAAACAAACAATCCCCTCAGGATACATTTCCTCCAAGTTTGAATTCTATGAATTTTTTTTTTCTTTCTCTCTTTTTTTTTTTTAATTAACTTAGTTCCAAGATTCGCCATTTCCTCACAAACCAGCTGGCTGTGCCAAGGATTACTTGGAAACTGCACCTACGTAGGGTGTCACTTATGCATAAGCACATTCAGTGATTATTCACAGCACATACCTGAGGTTTTTGCGAAGAGAAGTTGGGTCGTTTGCTAGCAGAGTGTTGACCAACCCAAAAAGCTGCATCACTCTTTCATCTTGGCGAAGGTCTTCATGACCTTTCAGAAGGAATACAAACTCATGCCCATTGCTTCCTGTAAGAATTATAACACACAAAACTTTACTCTTGCTGAACAAACAGAGAAGAGCAAATATACGTGCACCCAAGAACTGGAAAGTGTGGCAGTAAGACTGACCAGACCACTAAGAAATACCTCATTTGAAAGAAAATGTTGGAAAGGTTTTACCTGGTAAATATGCAGTTTGACCTAAAAGCAACGACTGTTTAAATACTAGAATAGCTAAGTGAAAACTGCTCTCTCTTACCCATTAATGTTAACTTCCTGGGCCGCTGCTTGGAGGTGATGACCTGCAGTGAGGGTGCAATAGACTGAATACGTATGATGGGCTGGTTGGGATCATACGTTCCTGGCACTGCCAATTCCAGGTCCCGGCACATTAAGAGTTTTGGTGAGACATACTGTAGTTCCAAAGAAGTGAGCTGCCAAAACCAAAAGAAATACAACCCCCCAGAATTTCAGTTAAATCTCACTGAAACATCTGAAGAGTTCATGCTGTCAAGTGACCTACAACAGTTCAGTCACCAGTACTTCAGATGCTTGCAGCAAGTGCTGCATAAGCAGCAGACTTGTAGCAAATCATATGCAGATACTTCTAGAATACTGAATTTGAATGTTTTGAATAACCAGAAAACGTGAAACAAGATCAGTATTGACAACTTGCACTGTAAGACCCACAACAGAACTGTACTTCTCCCCCTACCTGAGGCAGCTGCTTTGAGATACGCCGGAACACATGGTAATAGAGATCCCAAGCCTGAGTTAGGTCTTTGACATTTCCTGATTTCATGTACTTCCTGCACCATTCCTGAGCTTCCATTAGATCTCTGCCATAGGCCTAGGGAGGAAGTGAAAAACAACAGAAGAAAAACATTTCTGCAGACTATAGTGCAACAGCTGGAGACCACTTAATACCTAGAAAGAGCATCACAGCCTATTTTTAAATTGCATTACAAATACTTTATCTCACATTTTTATAGTATATCAAAATTAAAGATCCAGAAATTCCTGGATCCAAGGCATGCACTGAGTTTATTAGACAACACTGCTCACAAATAGACCTCATGATAGGAGGTAGCAGAATGAATAGAATCACCCTTTAACAGTAGGCTCACAAGCTCAGATTAATTCCTTTTGCTGGCTTGAGACAGATCGTCTTTACTATCTGTGCTAGCGATTACCATGAAGCAAAGCAGACTTAGCAGAATTAACTGCAGAGCAGTTGTATGTTTTCCAGACCCTATCAGACACCCATCCAATATAAGACTCCAGAGCAATCTATACTACCATGGCCCCTGTAGTACTGTAGTCACCGAAAGCAATACAGATGTGAAGATAAATGTCAATAATGAAGTCTGCAATTAACGTAATGAGTCTCAAGAGATTTACTCTTTGTGTTAGATTGCAAAGGTCCTTGTAACACATCTAGGGCAGGTGGCTGTCCTGCCTGGTTTTGAGGGCATGCAGAAGGTTATGCTCTTGGCCATTTGCTGATACCTGATTGAAGGATGTCTCTTTTAAAGTCTGAGGCCCACGCTCCATCATTGCATGAAGTGGTTCCAGCACCTCAAACATTCCCTTCACATTCCTTTCTCCAAAGTATAGACGAGATGCTTCTTCCAACCCTTCATGCCACATCTCATGCCATAGGATGGCTACACGGATTAGCTCTTCACTCACCTGTTTTAGGACAGGAAAAAAGATTAAATGCCTCAAGAAAAACACTATGACTGTATACTGACTTACAAATGCAAAACTACTTTCTTCTCTAATGATTATAAAATATTTGTTGCTGGCAGCTAGAGGGAGCCACAAGAACTCCCACAATGCTGTTGACACTTTTTCCTGCAGGAAGCAGATTAGGTTTTTCTCACCTTACCTGTTGCCTTTGAAATTTTCTATATATTTGTGTGGCTTGGCCTGAAAGCATTACTTTTCATTTATTCATAAAAATTTTTAGCAAATGAATTAAATTACTCTTTCCACACTATGCTCAGTAAGTTTTGTTTCCACGTTTCATTAAGCAAAAATATCTCTTTATGGAACAATGATTCTTCATTTATTTCTTTTCTAAACTTATTCATAAGGAGACACAAGAACTTAGTGTTTGAACATTATGGTCCTTTTTAAATTAAAGCATTGTCTTGAAAGTATACTAATACTGTAACTTCTACCTATCACAAAAACCCCAAATTAATTGTACTTGAACAAAATTAACAATGAATAGTCATTTTGTGTTGTTATACCTGTGGAACATCCATTCCTGAAACACAATATGCTTTATGGTACACTTAAGTACTCACCATCATTGCCTGCTGCACCAGAGTGTTACTGTGCTCACACATGTTTTTCAAGATCTTATTTGCAGCGTTGTGGCGAGCAGTGGTTGTAGATTTAGAGGCCACAGTCAAAGGATAGATCAAAGCCTACAAGGGACATCAACCAATAACATTTTAGAACCACACAGAAGAGCTACATAAATTGAAAGATTAGCAAAGCATTAATAAATAGCAGCCTTAGGGCTAGACAAAGAAAGCAAGCTTCCTTCTGGAAAGAGGTGATAGGAATTTGCTATTCAAAGTCTTCTAATCTGAAAAGCTTACAAGACTTTAATTCACTCAGTAGCAGAATGACTTTGAGAGCGTGTATCAAACTGGAAGAACAGAAAACTGTTTTTAGCATTTTGTGATTTTCCAGACTGTAGGAAGAAATTCAGATAAAACATCTGTGAGGTAGCCTTTTAGTAGTCACTTAATGAGATTTAAGAAGGTGATTTTCACTACCCAGTATTCTATTAGATGGACAGAACTTCTCCTGCTGCATGGCTTATCAACCTCTTCTTTCCATTTTTATGTGAACAGTGCTGAGGTGAAAGAAGCAGCATCAGAAATAGTCCCCATCCTCACTATCCTCACTTGCTGTGACTTCCAGTGCAGACATCTAGACTAGGTGAAATGGAACATAGAAAATGCCTTAACTGGCGCTCAAGTCTATGGGAATTCCTCCTCTAAGCCAAAGCTTACCTGGGGATGGTACCGTCCAATATCTGTGAGGAGCTGATGAATGAGACGTCCTACTAATGGTCGAGGGGTGTCAATTCTTGCAATGAGCTGAGGGATAACCTAATAATAAGGATAAGTAAAATAAACATTCCTGTAATCTCAAATCTTTAGTTCACAAGCTGTTCTGCCCTCTGCTAGAGATCTCTCAGTCTTTAAAAGAGACAGAGAAGCCCACCACTCATTTTTGAGATGGTCAGAGGATAACACAAAGTTCCAAACAGTGTCAGAAAGGCAGAACAGCTCAGTGAGATCACAAGTGTTCTGTCCAAAACTGTTATAGGATCCTCTTATCAAAAGAGTAAGATTTGTCTTGAAGTGTAATGCTCAAATAAGAAATTAAGCCTTTTTTCTTTATTTACAGGAGTCATTCTACAAGGCAATCCTGAAATAGAATGAACATTTTAAAATTGAAGATGATGTGCATTCAGTGGTGATCCAAGTATAAAACACCACTGCCTGCTCTGATGTAATTCAGTCTCTCTCATTCATATGCACTAATCTGCATATAAATACAGAAACGCATGCAAGAACGCTTCTCATGTCTCTGTTCAAGATGCTTGTTAAATCAGTTACAAATTGTACTGCACACTGCTCTCACGGCTGTTGAGCAAAGGATCATCACTGATATCATGTAACAAATGCCCAAGCTCCCTCCAGAACTGAGATTTGCCTTAGCCGTTTGTGTTCCTTACCTGCAGCCAAGTGTCTATTTGGATTGCCTTGACTCCTTCTACCAAAGCCTCATTCACATCAGGCCAGTGACCATAGTCAAACCACAGAGTAAGGACTCTGAAGAAGAGAAATACATTTGTTAGGAATGCAACAAAAAAACCCCATTCCTGTCAAATACCTTCAGACCCACTTACAAGTGATTCTTCTTCCCAGAACCTACAGCTAGTAGGATAAGGGCTAATCCACCTAATATAAATTAGCTTGGACTGAAGCATTCACAGTTTTACCATAACAAAAAAGAGCAGAAACCGGTTCTAATCTTAAACCATGTGCCCTTAACAGCTGGATTTCATTTACTATGGGTTTTATTATGTACCTTAGAGTGTCTTGTAGGTTGTTTCCTCGAGACAGAGATATGGATCGGAAAAAACCCTGGACAGCAGGGACTGTGTACATCAAGAGGGTCTTGGATAAATCCTTTTGGAATGAAAATTGCTGCATTAGTTCTACACAAGCGCATCAGTCCACATGAATCCTAAACTCAGCAAGGGGAAAGAGGAAGAAATATGTGGAAACATAGACCTAATCCACATTACAGTTGACTTCAGCTCATACTCCTCACAGGATATGTTGCTCCTGGAACTTATGTTTTGCTTTACTAGACATAAGTCTTTCAGCCTGGCAGGGAATATACCATGAAGTGGTTTTATACTTCAGTTTGTTGGCAAAACTATGGACAGCAAAGCAGCCTAAAAACTACAACCCTACTATAACTGGCAAGTAAAAGAGATTCCTCAGTCTTTCATGAAGGGCTTAAGCAGCAGAACTTGTTAATGCACATTGTAGCACCTGTAATAGCAATCCATGCCTTGCTCTAGTTCACAACTAACTTAAGATCATTTGCATTAATTTAATCCTCTTCCCTTAAGACTGAGTTAATTTGAACTTCCTCACTTTTGCTGTAAGCTAGAAGTGTGTGTGTGTATATATATATATATATGCACATACAGCCAGTTTCCACAAGCCAGGTATGCAGAGTAGCTTGTTTCCCACCATAGTATTTTCCTGCATCTAAGCAGTAAGTACCAATCTCTCAACATAAACAGAGAAGAAGGGTACCTCAGTGACTTTTTTCTGCACTGGAGATGGGATGGGACTGTTCTCTGTGCTCTCTGCATCACTCTCACTATTGCTGCCCTCGGTGTTAGCACTAGTGATACTGGCTCCACTGGCATGACGTAGTTTCTTCTTCTCATCTCTGGCCTGGTTTTGATGTTTGTAGTGAAGCACTGCTTCAAAATTCATCACTGCCCAGGCATGCCAGGCCTGCCAACAAGAGAGAACAAAAGTCAGAAGGAAGATGAATCCTTTCTGCAACCTGTACTTTCTAATTATTAGAGATAATAATCCAACCTTTCTGAGTCTGCGGACAACAGTAGTAATACCCTGCAGACAACACAATGCCTTGCTTTCTCTAATCACTTGTAGTTTAAACTGTCTTATTATCTTAAATAACATCATGGTGAGTTCTTGGCCAAGAGCTCCCTGTTGGGTATTAAGGCAAAGGAGCTCTGTAGCAAAAATTAAATCACATTCTATTCACATACACCTTAATTTTTCAAAGCTTAAAATGAACATTAGTATGTTAGAACTAGGGGAGGTGTAACAGGAAGAAATACAGGAGATGGCTGCCTCAGAGAAGATCTGGCACCAAATATTAATTGAAATTTCACAATCCTGAAATAAAAGGATCTTTGGAGAATTAGCAACAAGGCCTCTTTCCTAGTTCAAGTATACTGAGTGAGAACAAGTTAAATTTTTTCCATTTAGATTATCCTTTCTCCTTCACTGTTAACTGACAGGAGAGAAAGTCCCAAAAGCAAGAATAGAAACTGAATTGTGGCCTAGTTTTACCAGCCAGATAAAATTCTAAACAAGAATCCCATGGTTGCTTGGGCTGCTTTCTCTGTTTTTTTTTTAACCCTACTTGCAGTAACAAGACATATAGTTATAGGAGATCATCCTATGAACATCTTCCTTTCCTGTAGTATGGGATGTGATCAAATTTACTGACCTCTCTGCAATGGCGCATAGAAGCTTTTCCTTACTGACCTTGTACCAGTTGCGATCATGCTCTGTTGCAGCACTGTAGTATTGCAAGACTTTGGGAATGGTACTCTCATTGATGCCTTGCAGGTTCAGCTGCCACTCACCCAGTTTCAGGAAACACCTGGTTAAGCAAAGGGATTATTGACTCAGAACCTAGAATGAAAACGAAGCCTGATGGATTAAGAGGCAGACTTCTTATCTGAAGTCTGAAAGACATTTCATGTGGTAAACCCACTCTGTAAGCCTCTTCTGCAGACTAGGAGTGTATGTGTTAACATGTAAGGTTCAAAATATCTACATCCTGCTTTTAAGTGTGGACCTAACTAGTTAATGGTTTAATTTTTAGGGGGAAAGGTGAGCGTCAAACTTTGTTCCTCATTTATATCAGTTATAAAATAAACGTAGGAAGTAATGGTAGCATCAAAAGACTTCACCAGTATTGATAAAATGCACCTAGCATATGTGCTGGCTAGCTGTACTTATCACCATACGAACTAGCCTTCTGGAGAACACTGCGGCAGACAAACAGTGGAAACACAGAGCAACTGCTCTTCCCCCAAGCCAGAACCCCATTAAGTCATCCCCTCCCAGCGGAAAGGAAAAACAACATATTTTTACTGCAACAGGGTGGGGCTGTGAAGGTTTGTGCGAAGCTTAATACTTTGCTCCCTTAGCAGGCTTTAAATACCACAGTTACACAGCTGTCCTTTCTATATTTTGAGTTTTCCAGAAAGTGTTGTGCAAGAAAAATATTGCGCGCAACTCATTACTAATTTGTCATCCATGATAGTCACTCTGAAAAAAATAAGACGATGGTGTTATCAAGTTCCCATTCTCATAAAAGCAAATTAAGCGCATGCCTCCCTTTAAAAAAAGCAAACCTTCAATAGCAAGCACTATGCAATTTCTTCTTTAAACTGGAAAAAAACAGATCTGGCACCTCAAGATCCACAGAGGAAAACAGAGATTATAAGATGTGTTTTTAATGAGACAATATTTTGAGAGACCATCACATGCTGGGCACCTATTGCCCAAAGCACTGCTGTTGTACTAAGGGCACGCGCTGCCAAGCACAGATGTGCCAGGCATGTGGGAAGTGTTTCTTTCCTACTGACTGGATCTCCTGAAAACCAAAGAAATAGCCATGCTGAGAGCTCTGCCTTCTGCCAGTGAGCCACAGTGCTGGAAAAATACAGCCAGCCACTAGTGACAAATATGAGCTTGTTTACACTGATGTGTCACAATAACATTTACTGAAAATTGAGATAGATAAGAATGTAATACCAAATGGGTCTCTACCAGCTAGATGAGAAATCCCCTGTTCCTTTTAATCAAAGCATGGGCCTTGTGTGAAATGTGTCATCTGCATGGACCCTGCAACCTCAGGAAAGACGTGAGTTTCACGATATAGCTAAAGGGTGTCCAGGGACCAGGTGCTGACCGTGCCATGAGCTTGTGGAGTTCTTGCTTGTGCTGCTGGTCCTCAGTTGCAATAGCATGCTGTGCCTGCTGCTGCATTGTCTGCACGAAGTGCTGCATATGCTGGAACGCATCGATCTGTAATTGGATGATGGTTGCAGTAAGGACCACAGAGGTTAAATACAACTTCACAAGAGAGGAAGACAACGTGGAAATAAATTTTCACTGAAAGCAAAAAATACAGTTTTGTTTTCCTTCAAAGCTTTTTAGTCATTTACATCTCCCTAGAATCAGTTTATACTCTACATATGTAGCACCAAATAAATGAAGAGGTTAGAGATTCTTGATGTCTCAGAAATCTGGCCACTGAACTGCTACACTGAGGAACAAATAACTGCATCCTTCCAATGCTAGGCACACCTTCATGTCATACATACAGTCAAAAGCATAACTGACCATAACATAAGCTGACATTGTGCTTTGATGTGCAAGAAATTAACTCTGGCAAAGTGACATGGTCACCTGCACCTGCACTCTTCCACATGCACAAGAAGAAAACTTCAGCAGCAGACAATGTCCTGTTACTGCTTATGCAGACTAAGATTCTGGTAATGACATAAAGATGTCTCATTTGCATTGAGCATGCACATCAAAGACAGTCCAGCAATTCCAACAATCAAACAAATCTTCATAGCTTACAAACTGTATCTGACCAGGTCACTATCATAATAGACAGGATAACAAATCCAGAGAAGCCTGTCTATAATATGCTATGGCCTGAAAAAAAAAAAAAAAAAGAACCAACTTGAGAAAATAATGCCTGAAGGAAAACTTGCAGTTTCCTGATCTTCCCTCCTAACCCCTGAGCTTTGGCTAGGCTTACAGTACACACCATGGGACATAAACTTTGAGTTGTTCAACAAATTAAAGTCTAGATTTCTCCTAAGGTTGTTTAAGAAGCACAAATGTACATTGCTCCTTTGCCAGCAGATTACATAAGGCAGTAGTGCTAAAGCAACTTGCACTACCAAATTTTGTGGGAAGAGTCTTTCTGAAATTCCTTGGAAAGAATTATGGGGTAAGAAAACCTGAAATTAAAGATTTAAGGAAAAAAGTATGCACACTTCACTGGAAACAATTAAAGTAAAGCTCTTGCAATCTGGAAGGTCATTTCAGGTCACAAACTGCAGACTATGCTATTAAGAGTCCAATTTACTTCTGTTCCATCTACAGGAATGAAGTACTTTAGAGTGAGGCAAGAATCACCTGAGCTGGAATGACTCATCTATTCCATTCAAATGTCAGCACACACAAGTCAATTGTCAGGAAAAAGGGTATTAGCCCAGTGTAAAATAAAAGACAGTATCACACTATTAACATTAATGGGGGGCATTCCACAGCTTGTAACCTAGATACTTGGTTAGAAGGGGGTGGGGGAGAAATAACAATCTTATAAATAGTTATGCTGTTATGCCAGACATTTGTCAAAAATAGACAAAAAGATATTGCCGAACAGCTATGTGTCCCTCTCATATCTAGACACACCCAACGATCTGCTCTTCAGTTTCCATTAATATTGAAAACTGATCACCATAAACTGACAGGCAGAGCACTTAAGACTGAAAGCAGTAAGTTTTCTTTAACAACTGAATTCCTAAGTTTGTATGCAGCCTTGTTACGGTATATGTCTGTAGAATGCAGCTGCTGGCAAAGGTCCTTGTTAGAAGAAACGCAACAAGTTTACTTATCCATCTTTTTATCTGTTGTTTAAGAAAAGATTGTTGTGCAGCTCTGCAAGTGCTATGCGGCTGGTTTCTATCTACATGCCATTTTTTTTTCCTGCTGGATCTGGCAAGTGCCAAAATGGTGGTAAGGAAAACATTTTAGGTCAACCAAGCAACCTTGAATTCCTCAGCTAGAGAAAATGGTCATTTCCTACCATACCAGCCTACTTCAGTAGCTTATTACTTAGGATACTAGATCAAGTCAACACACAGAGTTATATAAAACTCTGGTCTACATATACCACTAAGTAGAACTATGTATTATTTAGTTAACAACAGTCACTGAAATAGTACATAAGGATATGCTAAACCATGTAATGCTGCTGGTACCAGGATAATTCCCTAAATGCTTTCAGTGTTTGGTATAAACACTTAAGTCTCACTCCAGACTGCAAACTCTGTCGTACCCTAACACAGCTTCTTCTGCCACAGAGCTGCACCTTTAACCATGAATTTCAAAAATAAGCACCTATGTTCCAAGTGCCACAAAGGACTGAATCATTGAGTCAGCCCTTCCAGCTGAAGAGTGCTCAGAGAAAGGGTTGAGAGTTGCATGTAGGTATAGGGTTAGTGCTACCTTGGGTAAAGTATTTCTCCCTCAGCACTGTAAACGACACCCACTTTTAATGTGTTAGAAAGAAGAAGAAAAAAAAAAGCTCCTAAGCACAGAGCTTATATACTATATTTAAATAGGAAATCATTCAACGAGCAAGAAGAGGTGATTCTAACTACATCTGTTCCTCCTTCTCATCTTTGCTGCTTTTCTAATCTTTTTTTTCCTGTTTTCATGGGCTCCACATGCATCAGTTTATTTTAGATACATTCTCTTCCCCCATCCCCTTAATTTTTGTGCCTTGTTTCATTCTGCTTTCTACAACTGCACCAGTTTCCTGCATCTTGTCTATTTCTTTATCACAGGTCAACCACAGAAAAGTATACTTTCACTCGAAGAGGCAGGCAGAGAAGCCCTATATACTTCTTGGGTCATTTACTGAAATAAAAAAAAGAGACCATTACACAGTTTTACAAAGCCAATAGAACACGGCCTCATCAGCAGCTCCTTCTGGTTTTTAAATTCAAATAAAGAATAGTTAGGTCATGGCAATGTTCCCACAGCAATGGCTCTGCTCCAGTGCTGGCAATCCCAAAGACAGGAAAAATAAAAAAGATGTGGCAGAATATGAGAATAAATGGAGGCTTTAATGTATATTAAAAAAAAGATAAGTTATCCAGTCTGGAGCTTATTGGATTTGATTATGTAAATTCTCCCTGTGTTGCAATGTCAAAAACATTCACCCTAGGCTCTTTGGAGCCAAATTGTTCCCATGACAAAACCCTATGTACTTTTCAGCTGTCTTTCAGTTAGAAATTTTCAATAATGTCCTTAATAAAAGTCAGTTCTGCTCAGTAGCTAAGTACAAACTGTTCAGGATATTTTTCTAAAACTGGTAATAAAAAAACTTACTCTTTCAGCATGTACCCCTGACCATAGGTGCAGTGTGGAGACCTGGCAATCAGAACAGTGGACGAGAAGTCAAGTACCAAGCCCACACAGTAAAATCTCGGTGAGGACAGAAGAGCTACTATTGACCATTAATGTTGGCTCCATCCCTTGGGTACCTAGTACTGGTTTAGCAAACATAATCTTTCCATGTAGGAAGTAAAATTAGGGCCAGGCCTTCTCTGCCACTATAGAGTTTTAAAGGAAAATTTCAAAAGCTTATCTTCTGAATAACAATAAGGAAAGGAATTAGTTATCCCTTTTTAGGTGAGCAAAAATAGAATCTTCAGCCTTGACTTTGTTCTGTGGGTGTTATGAAGAGCTAACATGAATGCCACTGCTCAAAACCTGAGCAATGAAACGTAGAGAGTACTATGTTCTTTGGTACCTTACGGGCGCTCTTCCACATGTGTTTCATGTATGCATAGGTCACTTGGGGATGTACAGTTGGCAGTGGGTGATCCAGCTGTCGAGATGGATCTACTCCCAAGAGCAGGACAAGTGTCTTATGGGCCAAAGCCTGGAGAAAGTTGCAAAGAGAAAAAGCACGTTAAAACAAGTTCATTCTTACCTCCATTTCATATTGACTGCAGAATTGCCCTCCACTAAAAAAATACCTCCGACCCTCCAGATAAAACAGAGACATAGCAGCCTTATTACCACTCCCTGGATTCATAAGAATACCACATGATAAACCATATGTCTTCATTGGGATCAGAGCATTAGATTCTCATTTCAGAAGCCAGTAGAGACTGTGAAGTCTCCATTTCAATTATTTTTGGGAATAAATCTTGTGGTGAACGTTGAAATAGGATTGTAATGTTCAACAATAACAACGTCACATTCTAGATTTGACAAAGAGTGCTTTAGCAGAGAGAGCTATTATTAAAAACTACAGTGCTGCATAAAAACTTTCAGGTATAGCATGCAACAAAAAATTGGCTCTGACGCTCTCAGGAATAATATTAGTCCCACAAAAATAACCTTGGCTACAAGCATGAACTCTACGCTAGTTACAATTTTAGCATTTCAACAATTTCTGACCGGTCCCCTCCTCAGAGGAGAGCCCATCCCACTCAGGCAATGAAAATATTTGGAAATGCTTGAGGTTGAAGCAGCATGACAAAGCCAATCGTCTAAAAACCTGCTGTAGAGAGTAGAGCCTGATAGTGCTTACCAGTCTCCCACTCTTGCCACACAAGCTGGCATACTTGAGCCAAGTTCTCATGTCCTCATGAGGATTCACAACAAGAGATCGGACCATCAATATTCTTTGCCAGTCTTCCACAATTCGTTGACAGCCCTGAGAGAAAAAGGAAGAGAGAACTTGGTAGCGTTTTATCTCCAATCTACTCCACAGAGCCTTAATTCAGAATCTGAAGGGACTTTCCCCAAGATGGAGAGACTTCAGTACTCATAATTCACAGCAGGCTGACATTACGAACTAGCTGGCTTTTTCTTTAATACAGCAATGTGTGAAGAAGGTTAAGTCCTTGACTCTTACTCTCTGCAGCCAGCCCAGTGTTTGCAGTCTAGCGATATCCTCTGATGGAAAAAAGGAGAAAAGCTTCTAAAGCAGAAATGCATCCAAAAATCAGGAAAGCTCTTTGTGCAACTCCAAAACAAGTCAATAGTTTTATAACCCATCTCAACCTAGTTTTAAAACTTATTTTTGGTTTAAACAGTGACATATCTCAATATGGAGATGGTACAAAACCAAATGGTTGCAAAGATATATTTGTTATTGCCCTTCTTCTCCTTGCACGTGTTTCTTTTAGAGGCTGGCATGACTGAACTGATATTCTGCCAGAAACTGCAGTTCCAACTGCTATGCTGCTTGTGCAAGCATTGTCTGGTTCTTGTCTGTCTGAAGGGAGATACGTAACAACATTGTCAGTCGGAGGAGGATGAGGCTGTATTTCAAACATTCAAGGATGCTACAGAGAAGTAGAATTGTGGAAGGGACAGTAACATACATCAAATACATCATGCTTGCTGTAATGGCCACATACTTCAGGGTAACAGTGATGCTCTGAAGTTCCTATTAATCCAGAGATGACTTAGTTTTGAGGTTAACAAAAGAATTTCCAATGGCAGCAAGCACCAAAGCATCTATTTCTTTCTCTGTTTCTTTTTCCCCAAAATTGAGGGCTGGGAAATTAGACAAAGCTTGTTCGCTAACACCCAAATACACCTCATCCCATAGGCATTTTAAAATTATTAAAAAGCAGCTATAAAATGTGCAATAACTGTATGTACTGCTTTCAGGACTATAAACAGCCTGTATTCAGACATTACATTTCCTGTCACTCTCAGTTTATCCACCCCAGTGGAATGGTCCCGAGCTTTTCCAGTCAGGAAGGCAAATGGGATACTAAAAGCCTTGTTACAGTTTCCCAAGCAGCTAAAAAATACACAGCAGCAACAGCCTTTCATAAGGAGGCAGACATAGCAGTCACAGTGGAGAACTCTGCATAGGGAGAAATTCTTCCTCCAGGCAGTGTATCAAAATTTGGTATAATGAGAGCATTTTACCCTAATTATGCTCCCCTCCCCCCCTTACAGAAATCAACTCTTTAAACAGTATTCCTGTATGTACTACATCTGATATTCACTTTCACTGTAGGGATGCCTCTTGTAAGGAAATAAGTCTCAAAATATTTGGCTGATTTAAATCTTCAGAGGTGCTTTGAATTTTTGCTGTTTAGGGTAAGAAAGGCACAAACTTCTCTGTAAATACAGGAAAAGCAGCATTGCCAAAGGTCTCTTTTAAGAGGACAAGGCTAATCAGAGAATCATAGAATCATTCAGGTTGGAAAAGACCTTTAAGATCATTGAGTCCAACCATAAACCTAACACTGCCAAGTCCACCACTAAGCCATGTCCCTAAGTGCCACCAATTGGAAATGTTCTTCTAAGAGGTCAAAAAGGAACAGGACAATCTTTTACAAGTATGTGAATTCTCTGTCCGGTTTTCCAGCATTGTGAGAGAATTCACTCCTCCTTAAAATGCAGCCAGACAGGTAAAAAGTTCAAATTAGCCTCATCCAAACCAGTATTTCCAGATGTAATCCAACACTGAGATAAACAGCCTTGGAGATCTTACGAGTGTCTCCATTCTGTACACATCTTCCAGTGGAAGGTGTCCTTGCCCATGGCAGAGAGGTTGGAGCTAGATGATCTTTAACGTCCCTTCCAACACAAACCATTCTATGATTCTATACCAAGTCTTAAATCACCCCACTAAAGTGTCACACCAGTAGACACCTCAGGAACATTAACAAAAAAAAAAAAAAAGAGCCCAAACAACCAGGACAAATGCAAAGGAGACAGAAAGCATGCAACCATGTAAGCATATATGCTATTGGGATAGAAAGATAAATGGAAAGATTCGCTGAGCCATCGCACTGACTCAAAAGGAAGCTGTTCATGGTAGTTCATCAGCATCTCCATCCTTGACCTTTACAAAGATGTACCTGCAGTCTTTCCCACCAGATCTGGCGGATGATCTCACGGCGTTCTGGTACAAGTTTATACTGGATAACCTCTTCCAGCTCTGACAGCATCTGGCAGGATACCATAGCCTGAAGGAAACAATCACATTCCATCCCAATCACTACAGAAAAAAAATCTATAATTAAGGAGCAGTATTTTGGCATCAAAATCTTAAGTACATATGCTGCCCAACAAGTAAAGGCCCAACTGCTATATACTGGTATCTAGATGATCTGCTGATTCAAACTTTCTGAATGTCAATTCTTCTTTCTTTTTTTTTTTTTGGTGGGGGTGGGGGGAGCTCACTTCACTGTTTAATTTGTCCCAAAGCTGCTCCGACAAAGTTATATTTCTTATCTGACAAGAGCCATTTAGTTTGTGGGCCTACACAGGTCTTATGTTTGATACAAGCACTACTCAGAAATTTTATGCAACTTCTAGAGACAGTCTGAAGCAGCAATGAGGAGAATGAAGGCTGAGAGTTAGACACTTACCCCATAGGCTCGACTGTAGCTCTCTCCTGCCATGGCAGTCAGCTCAGCATCTAGCAGATCTCTGGCTTTGTCAATGCACTGAAACAGAACAAGATATTTGGTGAAATGTGGTATGTTTTATCTAGAGTCAACTGTTGGAACTGCTATTCATCTGTTCCATCTCATGAACAAAGCTGACATTGTTCCCATTCTCCAACAAGAACCAGGAAAGGATGTTACCAATAGAAAGAACTGACAGGGAAACAGCGTCCAGGGACAGGTGTAGGGGAAGTCAAGGGGGCTTCATTTATCACCTGCACAGTCTGAAGTTTGCCTTTCTACCAAATCAAAGTTTGCGGTATTTCTAATCCTACTGTCATTGTAGAGATCATAATCAGTAACATTTATAGAGAAAAAAAGAGAAGTTCACATTTTAGTGCAAGAGAGGCAGTTACAAAAAAGCCTCAAGAAATGTCTCTTGATAAAATACAATGACAGAAAATAGCTCTCACTGTTTTATGTAACCCAACAGGTTTTTATGAATTTTACAGGACAGCAAATTCCACTTCTCTTCCTCCAACTAAGACATGCTCTTCAAGCATGAAATAAATCGTGCTTTGGTTCCAGTCATTATATAATCCCTCATCTACAATTTTTCCTGTTCAAAATGTTAAAGGTTAATCACAAACTCTACCTCTTTGAATGCCTGGCTAATTTTACTGTGCACATCACCCAAAAATCTGTGTACGGGTTTTGACAGAGCAAACTGAATTACTCCTTTATCTAAGTTGGCAAGCCAGCACAGAATTCTGAGAAATGATACTTGAGCTTCCTTGGAAA
The DNA here is from genome assembly GCF_000737465.1 of Haliaeetus leucocephalus. Taxonomy (NCBI): domain Eukaryota; kingdom Metazoa; phylum Chordata; class Aves; order Accipitriformes; family Accipitridae; genus Haliaeetus; species Haliaeetus leucocephalus. The sequence goes on along the minus strand of NW_010972992.1, from coordinate 3,844,714 downwards.
GTAAACAACATGCTTCACATCTACAGAGGGGAAAAAGTCACTCTGCAAATCTCCTCTGTGACAAACAAGCATACCAATACGGCTCTGTTTAATAGACTCATTCCTTGCCTTGATTTCTGATGTCAATCTAAAATTTAAGATTTATCACTGCTACCAGAACAATTAGAGGAAAAGTTCTGGTGCATGATATATATGAGCAGTTCACTAAAGGAGCTGCAATAGACAGAAGTGCACAGAACACCCATGAAGAATCTTATGTGTGTCTTATGCCATCAATGCCTTTTATCAAGCAGTGCCTTGTAGAATGGAACTTCTGCCAAGATAACCGTTGTGCACTGTCTAGAAAACAGACATAAAAGTAAAGAAGTCAAAGAATGACTAAGGCATTCTTACACTCTACAGCACTGGGCCACTACTATCTGTACATATATTCACTGCTGTGTCTCTGGAAATACAAGGTAAGCTCAATCACCAAGGTCTAATACATCAATGGAAAAAAGGTTATTGGGCAATTCATAGGTTATAGCCAACTGCTTTAAAACAGCATGTCTTTCCATGCAGAAATACAGCCTAGTTCATCTTAAACTAGGTTTTGGGAAGCCAACAAGGAAGATAATTACCTGCTGAGCCAGTGAGAAAAGGTCCTGATGAAGAGCCAGTACAGCCCTGTAGAAAGCACCATCATGGGTGTCCCTTGGGATCATGCAGGTATATTCTTCCATGCTATCCCACTGACCTGCAGAGACACAGATATCCTCAATAATACAACAGCCTTCTCTCCAAGATAAGAACAGAACTATGCTACAGTGCTTAGACATCACTGACTAGGCCTGAGTGCTGTGTGGTACTGCTACATTTAAGTCAGGTCTCCAACAGCTTGTCTTTGGCAGGGACAGTCTGTGTTATATACAGAAACTGTATATCTGCACAAACTGTATACATACATACACAGAGTTATAAAAAAGCAAAAACATAGGTATTTTTCTTCTAGGCAATTTGTTATCTCATAGAAAAGGTTCTTGCATTCCTTGTGATGAAAAAGTTGAAATGCTGACATTTCCAGAACATTTGAATGAATTAGTGTCCTACAAAGCAAAAGATGAATTTTACTCAGTAAAGGCTGGCAGACAGCAAGTGATTTGTAAGCTTCTCTAGTAAATATCTGGCTATCCATTATGCTGATATTTGGACCATTTATAGATTTATTCCACTTAGGATTGTCTACTCAAGAGACACAACCTATTGAGATGTTCATCAGTCATTGTTCTAGTTTGTAAATAAGACTGCCACAAATCTGAGAAATTCTATTAATCTCATTTCAAGTCTGAGCTATGTTCAATGTAAAACTAAGTAAAAGGGATCAGTTAAGCAACTGATTATCTGCTCAGACCAATAAGGCAGTCTCTCTGTTATTTGAGACCACACTGGAAGACCTTACGGAAATGCAAGTTTTCCAAAGGGCTTCAGTGTTAAATAACACTTCATTTCCCAACATAAATAATTTTGGGTTTTGATTTTGCTGTTTCTTATATGTTGTAGTTCTGAAGTAATTTACAAGTATCTGTGCCTCCACATTGTGGGCTGTCATATGCTACCACACAAGGATACATTACCTAGGCCCCAGGCAGCAGCTGCAGCCATCCTAGCCATCTTAGCTTGAGTTTCATCATTGACCTGTGTCCACTTTTCACAGCATTGCTGGTGGAGCTGCCCCCTAAGAAGAATCCACAATTTCTGATCAGCGAAAAGCCTCTTCTAAGAATTCTGCCTTGTTAAACAACGACTTTCCACAGATAAGATGACAACCAGCCCCATTGTTCTTTTTAGATAAAGTGGAGAATAGGATTCTTCTCCTCTGACCAACTCAGACATGCTAGTCTAATGACAAATATCTTATCATCAGAAAATAATTTAAAGGCACACTATGCTTTGAAAACACAAATCCAGATAAAAGTTTGCATTTGTTCCTCAGCAGGTAGTAATGCCTACTTTATGAACTGAACTGTCAACTCCAGTATACAAATACAGAAAAAAAAAAACATTCCCAAGAAAAAAACCAAACCACTACCAAACAAGGGACACTTAAAATTTTTCGCAAGTGTCAGTACAGGAAACATATGATCTGAATAGCTTGTGCATGAGTCCTGCTATCAAACATTTTGGATAAACACATCATCAAGTTTGAAGACAGAAACTAGAGAATCAATGCTGCTGTAACCTAGTATGAAAACTTGTCATGGCAAGATCTCAGAAAGGATCTGAATCATTCATCTCCAGTGGAGAGAAAGCATCAGGATTTTTTTATATTATTTCTTTTAAATCAACTGTGAATGCTCCATTAATCAAACCAATTACTGTGGGTGTTGCAGTTCCAGAATTTCTCAGGCTGGATACTCTGTAGCAGTGGAATAGCTGCCAACTGTGAAGAGGCCAGCTTGCCTTCTCTACTGTCATACTCTCCCCTCCCAAAAAGGAAGATGAGTTAGTCAAACAGAACCGATGGGCTGCTACAGGCAAGATAGTAATTCTGACAGCTTAATGGCCCAGGAGACCCAAAGCAAATGAAAAACCAAGCCAAACCTAGCAACAGTAAATCAGCAGCAGCAAATCAGGACCTCATAGATGCTAATAAAGCAGTATGGCTCTTGCAGACTTCACTACATCAGGAGACAAATAGCTAAGAATATTTTGACTATACTTTCAAAACATCACTGGACAGAGTACTGAAATAATGATGCTGCATAGTATCAGTTCTAGATTAACCGTCATATTCTGCCAAGCAGACTCCAGCAGCACAAATAGTCAAGTTGAACACTACTGAAGAATATCAGCAGCCAAACCATGGAATCCTCAGTCTCAGGATGATGTCTCTGTAGTCAGTTGCAAGGTAGCAGACAACACTTTGCAAAGGCATTTCTGAATTGTAAAAAAACATCTGCACAGAGACAGAGTGCAGTTCCACAACAGCAAGCACACAGATCTTTGTGAGATTGTGGTTGCTCTCATCACTACAGACATCAATAGATGCATAATATCTAGCTCCAACAGAAGAAAAGCATCTTTTTGTAACATATTTGTCACTGATATGTGAAGAAGCGGGAGGTTCAGAGAAGACACTTTACACAAATACATGTCCTGCAGGAGGGAGAAATTCTGTAAATCCCTGGTGGGAACTGCCTACTCCTAGAAAAGAGGATTGAGAAACACTCAGTAAGAGGATCTATTTTTCCTACTGAAAAAGCTACACCCAGTATGCCTCACCCTCATCTACAAACAAAAAGGGCAGAAAAATGCTGTCAGAATTAGGTTTCTCAAACAGCTCTGTCTCTCTAACAGTAAAATGACTTTAGTGAAGAGGAATCTCCTTACTGTGTGCCATCCCATGGGTTCACGTCAGGACCCATCAGGAGAGAGCTCTAGTGACATGAAAAGTTCAGTAGAAAGGCGGAACCTGGACCAAATCACATATGCCCCTGGGTAGAACTGCATGCTACAGTGCACAGAATGCCTTCTCCAATTATCTTCTTCGAATTGAAGTGAACAGGGAGAAAAACAGAAGCCCCCAGTTAACTAGCAAGCTATAAGTCACTACCAGCTCACCCTCTCACAGACACAGACTCTAACCAGTTACGTGTTGACAACACACATTTAACGCAGGGTTTGAAATACCAAATGTCCACAAAGACAATGCTTAATGAATGCTAAAAGAGTAATAATGAAAAATTCAGCCATCTACAAGATGGGCAAAAGGGTTTTAAAGTGGGAGTGATTTATTTGGCATAATCTTACACCCTGTTGACTATTAGGAAACAGACAATTTCACTAACAATTGTGCAAAAGACCATGCATTCTGGATAGGCATAGGTCTGACCATGAATAAATATCTCTCATGTTTTAATCAGAGTTTTAAAAGGAGGGCCACAAGGAGCTCCCTTCATAACTGTTTTTGACAAGTGCTGCCCAGTTAATGTTTCCTGAAAGGTCCCCTCTATTTACAATTTCTTTCTCTGTTACAAATGGGGTTGATCTGATCATAAGACTGCAGATTCTCTTTCAGAGAAACCTTCACTTATAAGATGGCCCATCCCAAATGGCTTAGAGATATTATTACCAATTCTGACTTCTGCGAATAAAATGAGAAGTTGCTGGAGATACTCAAACTATTAAGTAAGCAGGAGTAAATAGGAATTCAGGCAAAAAAATTGCACCTGGATGACAGCATCCAGAGAAGAGAAAGGCACCATTTTTAAAGGCAACATTTTCCTCCGTCTTCAGGCATTCCTCTCTTACCATTCACCAAGTGCTTCCAAGCAACGCATCCGACCTAGCATCAGCTCAGGATCATCTTTGTTTGTGTCCATCTTCTTGTCATAGGCCACCAGAGCATCTTCCCATTCATGAAGCTTTTCATACCAGGTAGCTTGAATTTCCTAAGGAAGAGGGAAAAAAAAAAAAAATCAGAATAAATAGTGGTATTAATATTCATCATTCTATATTAACTACTGCAACTCTGTGTCCGTGGTGGTCACTTAGCCCTTTTTTCATTCTAAATATCCTCATGGGCTTTTGCGATACAGAGAAAAGACTTGAGCTAGTACAAAAACAGGAATCCTGACTGTTGCTCAGCCTGCACAGAAATGAATTCACGTTTACCAGAGGGATCAATCCAACATCATCCCCCTATTCAGTGCCACTGAAATATTAGCTCAGTGGCTGGTGCTTTTCTTTTTGGAGAGGGAGAATGAGTGGAATAGGAAAAAGGGTAAATCTGTAAAATATTCCACTTCCCATTGTTGCACACACTTGCGTTTAAACAAGAACAGCAGTCCTGTGCTCAGGAATAGAGTGACTAACTGCAAAAAAAAACCACCAAACCCCAACCCCAAAAAGCACACTGTGCATCTGGCTACTGCTAGACAATTTTTTAATACAGCAGGTAGTATAAAGTTGGGGTCTAATCACAGCCCTCACAAGGAAAGGCTGTGGTTTGTAACAAAGCCAAGCAGTGATCCTTATCAGCTGCACAAACTTTTCTTCAGTTTTTGTTTCTAGATTTTGTTTCTAATTTTCAAGAAATAAAATGCCTTAATATATTTTCCATACTTATTTCTGCCAATGTTTTTCTGCTCAGTCCTTGGCAGCTCATGTCTTGACATAGGCTGCAGAATAGATTCTTTTCCCAGCCTTGTGGGCAGGGTCAGTATAAACCATGCTCTGCATGCCAGGTCTTCTAACTCCTCAGCTCAGTCATAATATTTCAAGCAAGTTCTTGACAGTAGAGCTCACAGCTCCTCTTATGACTTACTTTGTAAAGTTGCTAGTTGCCCACAGCCGCATTTAGTGTCAATGATAGCTGCTAAATCCTCCTCCAAATCAGGTTCTGCACAAGTTCTTGCAGCCTTCCCAGCTATCTTACCTGCATACAGTGTTTGCTAGTATACAGCTAAGTACACAGTATACATCCCATAGGCAGCAAGGCACCTTCAGTATGAACGATGCAGTATTACAAGTGGGGATAGAACCTTCCTCAACATGATTGATTGAAAAAACACACCACCACCACACACACACACACACAAAACCCCAAACCCAAAACCTACGAAACCCAGGAAAACATAAGACATGAAGAAGAGAGTTACCCAGCAGGACTCACCAGCTCCCCAAAGTGCTTCATGGCATATTCCAGTACCCCAGCAGCTGCTTCTGGCTGTTGCAGTTTATTGTTAATGCTGAGAAGGTAGGGAGAGAAAGACCATTTAACACAGTTGGCAAATATTAGAGACTGGTAGGAGCTTCTGCTTGATAATACTAAGCTCTATCATTTAGAAATACCAATTGAACACCCTCCTTTTTGTTTAAAACTTTTAAGTGAATGAGTAGACTACAGAAGACACACAATGACTATATATTTGCAAAACAATAGGTGCACACATATTCTCTGCACATATTCTCAAGACTCATTACACAAAACAGTGACTGTATATGATTATCAATTCTAAATAGCAGCCTGCATAGGAAGAATAGTTGCCAATAGTTTGAAAGGCATAATTTCTTAAACAGCTACGCTTATTAAGAGCTTTACAGTACTGATTTTTTTCCCCTCTTTCTCTTAAACAGCCCACCAACTCCTTTAAAAATCAGAGTAGAGATTTTAATGATCCAGGAAACAATCTACATCATTAGAACAGCTGACAAATGTCACCAGGAACACACAAAAAAGCTTGCAACCCTACTTTCAGTTTCATGTTTCATATAATGCCTCTACACTGGTACTAACCAGTACTGGTGCTCTTCTTTCGCTGTTTTTCAAGAACATGTCAGAAAGTCCTGCCATCACAACCAGTCCTCATTCTGTACCTGTGAGGCATCTTGCTTTGCAAGGGCAGCTGAATTTTGTGAAGCACAAGCAAATAGGCTACTCATGAGCCTGGTTCTCCAGTTCAGCAACATACGTACAGCTATTCTCTTAAATAATTTCTATTTCATATTGGTTTGCTGGTCTTACTATCAGAAATGGCTCTGCACATTGGTGCTTGGTGATCAGCACTTTTGCTAAAGCCCAGTTTAATGAGGAAATAAACTTTTCACAAAGCTCCTGCTATTTTTTAAAGCTTATTTACAAACAGTCTCTGGCTCATTGCTTTCCTCCTCCCTTAGTGGCACTGGAAAACAAGAAGTGCAAGCTGTTCAAAGCAATGTCAGAACACCCGAGCACTCTACAACACACCCTACAGTCCAACATTAATAATAGTTAATGTTTGGAATGGAAACAGTATAACCTGACAAAACCAAACGTGTCAACTGACAGTAGCGCAAAGAGACTTTCAATGGTCTTTGAATATGCTGCTGTAGATATAAGCAGCTTTCAGAAAAATCCTTTCTTGCCTTCTATCATCAGAATGATTGCGTTTCATCCCTTCCCCACCTGCCCCCCTCCCCAAGAGGCCTGTTGATCAGTAAGAGACAAGGAAATCCATAGTATTAAAAGAGTACTCTGAACAGAGAAAAGAGAGAAAATTTCCAAATGAGCGCTATATTTCTTCTATCTGTAGAAGCTTCCTTTCCTGACAACTAAAGAACCAAGCTCCTAGAGACACTCTGGGTATCTGGGAAGGTGAAGTAAAATACTGTTGGAAACAGGACTTCAGAATGGCCTGAGCTCAAATCAGATTCAGTCTGGCTAAGAACACACCATAATCACTGTTCAAGAAGACAGGCACCCAAAAATGGGAAGCACTTGAAATATATCCATGCCTTTTTTTTAGCAAGACAGTCAAAGAACATACTACCTCCACGCTTCCCAAGGGAAAGCTAGGCAGCAGTGCCTCATAAAAGTGATAAATGGCTGTCACATTTCATATCCTGATGATTTAAAGAGCCATTGGCGGAGACATCACTTCCAGCATGTCAGACAGTTAATTACTTCCAACTTATCTTTCTTGTCAACACTTCCTGACAAAATTGGCCTTTATCTTTTATTCTTCAACAATTAGCACTGCTCTTTTGCTGATGCTCCCTGGTGCACGCAATTACTCTTTTTCTGTTTCATACTTTCTTGGCTGTCCAAAGTAGAACTAAATGTTTCAAAGCTGTCTATGGCTAGGTTTAAGCAAAGGGAGGGGAAAGAAGGGAAGAGGAAGGAGAAAGACTTTGATTTAAAAGAATACACAGCAGTAGATATAATACTATGTTGTCATTATTAATCATAAATTACTCTCTTGTAACAAATGATCTAGCCCACACAGTGAGTAAAGAAAAATAATTTTGTGGACTAGGGTAAGCCACTGACTGGGAAATCTCCTGTCAATTATTTCATATTTTGATGTACCACATTAAAATAGCACATAGACAAAATGGGGGGGAAGCAACAACATTCACTGCTTTGACAGAAATGGACCTAAAACACAGAGAAGTACAGCTGTCAAGAAGAGTACAAAAATCCCTCCAAAGCAAGACTCATGCATCAAAGTGGACTTTACTAATATGGCTGAACATTCACTAACTTATTTCTTCAGAGTAATAAAACCTTGGTAATCACTGCATCTTTTTGCTATTCAGTTTTACAGGCTAAGGGAAACACAGTTGTGTGTGGGTTAAGTTCTGATCTTGTGTTCTGGAGGTTTTTTTGTTTGTTCTGACAGACCTTAGATTTCTGCTTTTTCTCATCCACTGGATTCAGTGTGCTCTGAGTGTTGGAAGTATATTGACAATTCCCAAAAATTGCTACTACCACAGCTGACTGGAATGTGTTTTCAACAGACCCACACCTCTCTGCATACAAATTCTCTGAGAGTGGGCCTGCAGACTGTACTTCTCTTGGAAAAGCATTTCCACATGGAGTCCTGCTAACACATTCAAAATACATGTTTAGAAATCGTGGCATTCTGTGCTTCCCTATCCTTTCACCATCCTACCATTACGGCATTGCCCCTCTCCCTGTAGATCTGACGAGGTCTGCGGTCAGGCAGAACCTTCTTAAATTTTGTAACACTCTTAAAACACTGCAGAGCTGTGTTCTAGTCATTGTGCTGGAGACTGGACAGATGAGCAACACTACAGAAAAGCATCCAGGCACACAGAAGGGGCCCTGAAGGGCCAATATTCCAGCCAGGCAGAGCTGCCAGGGGGTTAGTCACAGTGTTGCTGCTGGAAATTAGGGCAGTTTATCAGATTAGAATCAGGGGGATAGATTTCTCCTTGTATCTGGAAAAAGATAACTACAAAATCTTTCTGTATTAAAGGAGAAGGTGGGAAAACATCTCAAAAGATGGAACCAGTGCTGCTGGCTAACTCAGCAGACAGTAACTTAAGTCTCTGTTTACTGGGTGGTGTTCTTGCAGTTGTTCCTAATTGAGGATAATATGAAGTTTTATATTAAGGTGAAGGTCAATTGTTCTCCATATCCACTGAGGGTAGAACATATTAATCTGTTCATTTTTGTTTAGAAGCTAAAAAAAGCCACCACTACCACCTACTTTACTTGAAGGCTCAGCAGCAGACCACAAGAGATGACTACTGTATCTCCTTACTTGGAAGTTTTTAGGTATAGGTTTGGTAGGTCATAGGTTACACATCATCTTTCAGGAAAGGCTTAAGTATTCAGCTATGCTGCCTGGTATGGACTGGGAGAGTCTTCCAGTATTAATGCTCAAGTAAAATATTTCAAAATTATATATTTTAAATGCCACATGCCAATACATAAACTCTTCTGAAACTACTTCGAGAAAGCTGCCCTCATGTTTGCAGATAGACTATTAAAATGGGAGTCCACAGAAAAAACAAGGTTGCCTCGGTCATATCAAGATTTTGATATAGTTTGAATTAAGGTACTAATTTAACTGTTTAAATACCCACCATTTGATTTCACATTTTATGCAATAAACAAAGTGATTAGAAGAAACAACAAAACAACATTAAGATCCTTATACTTTCCTTCAAAATGAGGATTAATTAGTTGCAAAACTGATTTTCATCAAAGAAGTTCTGTATGAGTTCAGGTCACCTGGACTCACTGCATAACACATAATGCAGCACAGTAGAATTAAAATTGATGTCAATCACAGTAACAAAATCAGTAATTCCTATATTCCAAGTGCACAATCTTCAGCAGCTGTAAGGGGCAGCTGGATAAGGAAATGACACCGGCACAGAAAGCTTTGTGAAAAGACAGTTAAATCCAAGATCATAGATAATTTTTCCCTCCTGTTTATTAATCAATATCTGTACTATAGCCAGGATAATATCCAATCCTCCTGTCTAACCCTAACCTATTTATAGCACTTGATCATAAGTGGGATATTAAAATGAGACAAGCCTTCTGATGAAAAAAATTTTGTAGAGATGGAATGACATAGCAATTGTAAAAACTGACTACGCTTGGCAAACTCCCTGATATAAAAATCTTGGACAAAAATATTAAATCTTTGAATTTTGTTAGTAGTGAAAAGTTACATAAACCTACTGTTTGATTATTAAGATATCAAATAAAAATGTAAGTCTTAGATGTGCAAAGGACTAGAATGTAGCACACTGAGCTAGAATCAAAAACAAGAACAGTATTTAAGAGAAATATACTCTTACTGCTTGTATATTATAAAGGCTATTTAAACAGAAACCAGACATGAACTGGGAATAAAAAACAACTTTATTGTCTTCAGCAGGAAGAGCACTCAAATGATGGACTTTTCTCCTCCACAAACCCCAGGCATAAATGTCTAATGTTTACTAGAAATACTCTCTTTTATACAGTCCTGGGAGCTTTCCAGTCTTCCATTACCTTTCATGGTCTCTAACAATACTTTCTGTCACTCAAAATACATTACATTTTCAAGAACTCAGAAGTAAGAGACTGGACCCTTCCCTATCATCCCAAAAAAATGAAAAACTTTCTTTTAACAGAGCCTATCTGTGAGGGAACACACACATTTCTGATTACCAGAAAAGATCTCAAAACTTAGTAGAAAAACCTTATTTTTGCAATAAAGCAGCTTGTGTGCAAAGTCTAGACAAGAAGCCAAACTTTTCTTTTTTTTAGTCTCCCCAAGTTTGTTTAAAAAGCTATTCTGTGTGACAGATTTTACCAACATAAGTCAAGCTTGGTTTTCCTTCTGAAGAAGTCCTGAGGGCTTGCTTCTGGGATTAGAAGAGGAAGGCACTGCTACTTTGTGGATACTCTGGGGAACAGGTAATCCTCTGGCACAAGGAATTAACTTTGTTGGCCAGTCTCCCCAGTTCTGCAGTTTATTTGTGTTCAGGCATCCCTAAGTCCCTGATTCAACAAACCTCAGAAAACAACCAGTTGCCCCCCAAACAACTCCAAAATCCAACGCATTTCCATCATGCTACTAAAAATCATTCCCATGCTGGGAACAAATACATTTGAGAAACCAATACCAGCAAAGAGCTGTTTTCAATAAACAGTTGTGATGATTGACTGCTTATAGGCCAGAGTAGAAGCCCCTTCAGCTTTTCACAGTAAGAATGCACCACATTGCTCACAGGCATTAAAACTGGCCAAATTCCCAATCTTGATATAAATGCTTGAAAATTAAATAAAAACATTCATGAGCTTTGAAAGGAGAAGCAGTGAAAATGGTTACAATAAAATTCTTAGCCTGTCCTGCTGCTCAGGCTGCAAAAGGTTTTATATCACCTATTCTTTATTAACTAGATTCAGTGAAGGCAGAGAAGAAAAAAAATTCCCAAGGAAGATATTTAGCAGAAAAATGTGAAACACAGAGCCAGAGTCTTTATGTATTGGTTATGCAAAGAAAGGATACATTAAATAAAAAAGAAATCACAAATGATTGTAGGAAGTATCAGTGCTTTGTTTCTCATCAGGCCCTCTCACTTGTTCCACCTGTTCCTGTATAACTTCAAAGATTTACAGTAACTAATTACAGTAAACACCAATTTTATTTTACTTTACTAGGGATTTAGTCATTACTGTAAAGCTATAGCAAAGGGAATGTTAGAACATTCATGAGCATCTCCAAAGCCAGAGGTGAACAGTTTCACACTTCCTGGGAGGGGAAAGCAGTATTTCACGGAGCTTCAACGAACTATGGACTCCTACGATCTGCCAGCAGAGAACTGCTAAGAGCCTTTGCCATCTCAGCAAGCACCAGGAATGCTAGATTCTAAGCATTTGCTGGATGCATATTAAGGGTTTTGCAATGACTGGCTACCAAATAAATAGCCACAGGGCACTGAGGTTTTCTTCTTGTCTCAGCTTCACATACACCTGCCAGAACAGCTTCCCAGAGAAGGCAGTCATTTAAACCCACTTCTAATTTAATCTCACCCTCCAGGGACAAGAGATATCTGCTTCTAATCAAGTAATACTAATATACTTGAATTTGGTAACATCAACCAACATTATAAACATAGGGTACATACTAACTGCAACCATGTTTAGACTCAATTCTCCCAATCATTTAAAACCCACATCATTAACAAAGTCAAAAAGGATTTGCCTCATGTTCTCGACTTTAGGATCTCATCTTTTTATCTACCATGTAGCAGAGTATTCCTACATACAAAATATAATGGAGGAAAACTAGGGCAATGGATTTCAGACCAAGTGATACTCGATTTCTCTATCAGTATTAGAGGAAAGGAAAAAATAGGACTAGGACCCACTCAGTAATGGAACTAGTTTCTTCCTACTTACGCCCAAAACTATGCATCTTTCCAAGATATAACAGGATCCTGAATTCAAGTTGTAAGTACTCCAGTACATAACAGTGGAATAGTTTCCTACAGACTGTCAACTTCTACAGCTGATCTAATCTGGCAATGACTAGCATAAGTAGCTATTGCTGCCTAAGTGACTACACTCAGTTCTCCATGCAACAGGGAAAGATTCATCTTTCAAATACTCATAAAGTAGTCAAATTCCATTAAGGCTAAGGTCTCTGCCAACAGAGATCTGTCTGCCCAAATCTCTCTTAATGCTTCCTCAAAAGTAATGACAGACAGGAATTTCCATTCCTGCATATGTCTGTTGTCACCTCCTTACACAGAACACAATGAGAGAACAAAGAAGTATTATCTCTATTTTAAAACAGGTAAATCAAAGTATGCAAAAGAAAGATGGCTTGCATTAGGATACACAAATCAGACGCTAAACCCAAAATAAAATCCTGGCTGTCTCATTTCAATTAAATACTACTGTTTAGAGGGGGGATTCAGCGGCCTTTTTGCACTGTTTTGTAACATCTGTGTGCAACAGAGTCTGGCTGAATCTTGGATCCTTCCAAAATTTGTATCAAGAAGGAATGCATGGACTTAGAAGTGGCTCCCCTTTTCCACATCTGCCCCTCATGGTGTGAGTGTGTGTGAAATTCAAACTGTACAAGAGAAATAAAAGAGTTACAGTGAGTGAGAGCAGCAGCAGAATGGATCAAAGTCCTATGTAACACGATGGGGGTGTTAGCAGGGTGGCTTTTTGGGGAGGAGAAGCCAGAGTCTGGCCTGTCCTATTCTTTGTTCCAATTTCGACAAAAACATGTTTCTCATCACAGGAAGCCTGAGAAGAATTTGCCCCTGGGAATGAGAGAAGCTCCAGCTGGAAGAGGGCTCAGACAGGATTAGAGGCAGAACAAAAAGGTCAGGCTTTCATCCACATGCAGTGGCACTTTCTTGTCTGAAGTATAAAAAGCAATTTTGCTATGGAAGGCTTCTGGAATGTCTATGACAAAAACGTGACTGAAGTCCACCGTCTGCTGTGGAGATATCCTCAGTACTTTATCAAATTGTACTTGCGTATCTCTGGCAATATCTCAGGTCACCAGTACCACACAGTAGCCTCACTAGCTGATACTAAGACTACAGAGGTTTATGAAACATCTGTATTCGTATTCCACACCTTCAGTGCTTTGATGCTTTCATCTTTCTAAATCTTTGTATCCTGTGGGGTGTCTCATTACTGTTCTGAAGAAAAACTATTAGCCAGCTGTGGTGCATGCAAATCAGAGACAGAAACAAAGCAGCTAGCAACAAGTGTAACAAAGCTAAGGAGGAAGAGAAACTGTACCAACAAGAAATTGTACTTCCTATTTCTTTAAAAGTGGATGTCAGATCAGCAAGGCTTTTCTACTCTTTTCTAATTAAGCAGAAATCCTGCAGCCACTTTGGATCAGCAAAAGAAATCTAGATAGGACAGCATGTCTCAGTTGGGTTTGTCCTAATTTTCTTTGTAAAACTAGCAAAATTAGTTTTCTTTTGTTTTCTTGGACACCAAGAAGCCTTCATGACATTTACCTCAGGAGCAGATACATGAGCCATTTACTCCTTCATTTACATTTTATCTCTGCCAGTTATCACAATCAGAAACTTTGCAGGAAAATGCAAGAACCCACATGTTGGGCAATTACAGAGCAGCTGGCCTGTGGAGAAACAACTTACCCATAAGGATCTAGAACAAAAGTTGCAGACCTTTTGCAAAAGGCGGCGCCATTGCTGAAACGGTTCTACTTTGGGATCAAACAGCTATAATCAACTTTTGAACTGTTATAAGACATAAAAGAGGAGACTGGAAGTTGCTATCTCAGCCAACTGATACTTGACCTATACTCCGAATGTCTAAAGATTTAAGATTTAGATTTACTCTTAAATCTACACTTTATGTAACTGTGGACATTTTAATTACCCATAGATTTTCCTCTCTTAAAATCCTGCTAATAAACTGGCCTCCACAATACTGGAGTTAGACAGATCACATTGCCTGTAAAAAACTCACCTCTTGTCAATTTTAAGTAGACTGTCTTTCAGCATTACTTAATGTCCTTTCGGTTGTCCACTATGAGTAAACAGAGGCATGGGTTTTGACTTACATATTTTGCAGACTTCTTTCCATCCCACACTCAGGTATCCCATCTCTAAAAAGAACAGCACTGAATTCTACAACACAAATAGTGCAGAGACATCAGTGTCCAGAGAGAGGAGGATTACATGCTGAACTGATGAATTTGCTAAAATACTATCTAAATTAAGAAATACTGCAAGCATAGAGTTACCCCCTACAACTTCTGGAGAATACATTAGTAGGATTTGTTGTGGCTAGGGCTACCTGCTAGGGAGTTACCTTCCTTGCACTTTTACAAACTCATCCTGCTTGGACAGCCTTTTCACATTCTGGACCACTAATGCTCTTATGTTACTGAAGTGCCAGAACAAGTCACCAAGAGGGCGACAATCCAATGGGCAATAATTTCTGGAAACTCTCCTCATTTCCTAGCCCTCTCCCACACCCCTTCAAGACAGAACTGAGTGAAGTCTCTCCTGCTCTCTCCAACCTTTCTTGGCTGAAACCTGTTCCAATTTCACCCTGTGAACACCTGATATGAACAGAAGAACTGGGAGGGGCCAGAAAGCTCTTCATAGCTTCAGGGGGGTGGAAGTAAACAGAAAAATAGTATATAAGATGCTTCAAGACAGACTTCCAAAGTGCATAGACTCTGACAGGAGGGGTTTGAAAAAAAAGCTACTTCTTCAGGCTCCACCTTCAGAGACTCACTTCATTGGAAGAAAGCTAGGTACCAGTCTGCTGTAGTACTTGCAGAAAATTTCATACCTACCCCAGCTGCATTCAGACTACCCACAGTCAGCTGGAAGGTTTTTGTTGCTGTAAGCAAAAATGCCAGCAAGATCCACTGCTCAGCTGGCATGGCTCTGCATTGTCACTGTCTCTGTGGCAATCTATCCAGCACTGCTGCAGAAGCCTCCTAAAAGGAGAACAATCAATGGGAATGCACAGTCCAAGATGACAGGCTGCTGCGATGAGATTAAGGAGCTCAAGCTGCAAGTGGCCAACCTTAGCAGAATGCTGCAGGAGCTGAGCAAGAAGCAGGAAGGTGACTGGGTGAACGTGGTCATGCAGGTGATGGAGCTGGAAGGGAGCACCAAGCAGATGGAGTCCCGCCTCATTGATGCTGAGAGCAAATACTCCGAAATGAACAACCAGATAGATATCATGCAACTCCAGGCAGCTCAGACGGTCACACAAACTTCAGCTGGTAAGGAGGGAGTCGCCAAGCTCCCAGATACACCTCTTAATGCACAAAATGAACTAATGACTAGTTCTTAATGCTAGCATGTCCCACTTATGCAATTAACAAGTATGCATACTGAATACTTCTGCTTGAAGTACTTCTGTAGGCGGGTGATCCTGAGAAAACTAGTTTGAATTCATCTGTCAGAAGTCCAAAAGACCAGCTGTATTTTAATATCTGTATGTCTGTTATCAGGGAGTGGAAAAACTGAACAGGTACTGTATTTGTACGGTGAGGAACTCAGTGTAATATTTCATTGACTGAGCACTACAGTACCAATCCAAAAAGAAAGGGAGCTGGCTTTGTCAGGGAATGGCTCTGGCAGTGATACCCTCCGAGTTCCCAGTGCTGACGGGGGACTAGAAGTTGGTAAAACAATTATAAATGCTCTCCAAGCATTACTGGAGATTTGTAATTGTATCTTTATGACTATCTCTGAACCAGACTAAAAGAGTGATCCATTATTTGAATGATAATTCTCAAAAATTCAAGGCTGTAGATGATGCAAGATGCAAACTGTGATATAAGCCTAGCCAGAACACAGTTAAATTGTTCAAAATTCTCTCTTCCCTGAGGGAAAATTTCACTGCGCACAGTGACTGCACAGGCCTGTACTAAACATGGAATGCAGGTGCATTTTGTAGGTCAGCTACTTGTAAAGCCACTTCCAGAAGAAAGTGTCCATTTTGTTGACTTTTCTCCTAAAATGAAAGTCACTGCAGCAAGCTTAAAACTTCCTTAAAAAGAAACTGCTGTTGTCTGGGATGACTGGGTTTGCCAAAAGACTTCATTTGAATTTTTTTTTTTAAATGCAAAGGAAAAACTTCTCAATCTATTTATTAAACTCTTCTTACAAAGAGTTCGACTTGGCTAGTTTTGACACACCACTGTTTACAGTAGGTCTTAAACAAAAATTATACCACAATGAATCTCTTTGGAGCTGTAGTTTTGGAAAAAAATACAGTAACACACAGAAGAAACTGGCCTAGAAGGTATTTAAAACAGATGCGTCTCATCTCACAAGGTAAGAGACATTTAGTCTGTACTAAATTGAAAACTGTCAGAATGGATAAAGCCTTGCTTCAGCTAGTTTATCTTCCTCAGAATAGCTGTGCATTTTACCATCTTCAAGTCAGCTCCTGCACCAGGAGGAAAAGAGGCTTGCAGAGACTGACAGATGACTGCAGTTAAAAGCCACCATCTCTGTCACAGGCTCTAGTGCAAATATACCTCATCCACAAACTTGGCTAACCTGTTCAAGCACACAATCAAAACAGGCATCTGGCAGCAGGCCTAGCCATTCTATTATATCAGCCTTTATTATTTGGGAGGAAGACAGCAAATATATATCTTTTTACCTTCCAGCACAGATACAAGCAGTAGCAATGTGAAGAGATGTCTTTTTAGATGGGAAAGATTAAAAAAAAAAAAAAAAAGAAAAACCATCACAAAGTCCCAGTGCTACAATGTCTTTTTCCAGTACATGCATTGATCAAAACTAAACTATTTCAGGAGAACACTAGACTTGTGGGAAGTTTTCTTCACTTAAATTACTCCTTGTATTGCCACTAAGCTTTACATAAACCACACTTACAGGGGAGGAGTTCTTGCTGTTCAGATTCTTACTTTCTGGTTCTGATTCAAGTAGATGCTGTCTATGACTGCTCATCACTTTACCAGAGGAACTACCGAATCTCTGGTGTTTACAAGCTACCTCCTGATGAATTTTTGGGGAGTCCAGATCTGGAGGTAAGGATGTCAAGTACACAATGTATATTACATGTCTTTTCAAATATAATCAAGAAATATTTATCTACCACGGAGATGAAAAGAGCACATACTGAGTTATGATATCCTGCACTTTAAATCAGCATCTTTATGTAGGCAGACTTCAAAGAAGGAAAGAGCGTACAATTAAGAGGGAAAATAGAAAAAGGGTTCAATTAATAAATTTTTTTCCTCATGACTTTTAAAGAAAATAGGAATTTCTTCAAGTTGTGAGATCTGGAACAACGTCTTGTCTTCTGTTAAGAGAACTGAACCTTCCTAAATCTGCTGTCAAGTAAGCACTGTCTTTTTTCCTGTCCTAGGTGTTCTGTGACATGGAGACAGATGGAGGTGGCTGGACTATCATCCAAAGACGTAAAGTTGGTCTGACATCTTTCAATAGGGACTGGAAACAATACAGGGAAGGATTTGGCAATATTCGGGGAGATTTTTGGCTGGGAAATGAAAATATCTACCGACTTTCAAGACGCCCCACTGTTCTGCGGGTTGAGTTGGAGGTAATTAATAAGCTCTTAATTTCAGCAGCAAAAGGTTTTTTGTACAAAGTGACTAGTAGCAGATACCATCTCTTATCTCTATAGAAGGCCCAAAGAATTTGCATGCTTTAATTACAGGAGAAGGAGGTAAGACAGATGTAGTGATACATTCAATGACAAGACATAATTATGTTCTGTACCATGCAAAGTCAGTAGGACAACCTTCTGTCTGCAGACAGATTGTGTCTTAGGGAACATGTGGGGCTCTAGAGAATCCTGCGGAACCCATATCAAGCTGCTGACCACCTCAGTTTTAAGTTTTGCAGAGATGGCCCATAATGTTTTAAAAACACTGAGTCTTTTCCTTTTGCAGCACTTCCTTCCAGCCTGTGTACAAAAGAGTTTGCATTGTATTACCCCAAAACAATTTCTACAGTCTACTAAAGGCTTGGGTTTAACTTAGACTAGTTTATAGCTGGTACAATAGCTTTGAGGGATGGGACATCTATAATGGAAAAAGTGAGCTGAAAGTCTTTATATCTAAAAGTCACTGTTTCAGAGAGGAAAAAATATTACTTGAGGCAGCACACTATGAGACAGATGTTGAATGCAAGAGCTGTGCACCAGGTTTCCATACATATTGTTTAATACCAGTACACATAAGACTTGGAAGTATGATGCTTTGCTCTGGAAAGTTTCTTTGCCTTAACAGGTAAGTTTCTGCTGGCTGTGTATGAGACAAAAAAAACCCTCTTGAAAACTCTGGTACTGAGAAAAGATAGGCAACATGCACTGTATATAACCATAGATGGTGGAGTCTTTTCATAACTGTTCTAATAGGACCTATCTCTTCTTCACTGCTCTATGGCAGGACTGGGAAGGTAACATACGCTATGCACAATATAAGCAATTCACCC
The DNA here is from genome assembly GCF_000737465.1 of Haliaeetus leucocephalus. Taxonomy (NCBI): domain Eukaryota; kingdom Metazoa; phylum Chordata; class Aves; order Accipitriformes; family Accipitridae; genus Haliaeetus; species Haliaeetus leucocephalus. Next base: position 3,825,979 of record NW_010972992.1, on the reverse strand, counting down.
TGAGCAACGAACTAAATAGCTATCGTCTTTTTGTGGGGAACTACACTGGCAACACAGGGCGTGACTCCCTAAGGTACCACAACAACACAGCCTTCAGCACGAAGGACAAGGACAATGACAAGTGCGTGGATGACTGTGCCCAGTTCCGTAAAGGTAAGGCACATATAAACACCTTCCTGTCCTGAAGAGAGCTGCCTCGGTAATTTTTAGAGCGCCCAAGACTCCCCCTTTCCAAGTAACTAGTAAGTAGCAACTGGATGGCAAATCAAGGGAGAAGTGACCAATTCTGGAATACACACCAGTTATATGGGAAATCTGGCAGTTAAAGCTGATTTACACAGAGCCAGACTGTAGGTCATAGACATCAGTACTCTTCAAATGATTTAGTGTATGCTTTCACCTACACATACTGTTATCCAGCCCATTATGCGTATCTGCCAATCTGCCAGGCTATCTCAGATGTTGATGCAATTCAGTGATGCAGGAAGTCATTCCTGTATATCCATAAGGTTTTCATTTTTTCTTATATTTTTATGAAGTTTCAAGTTCTAGTATTAGGGACTTGTAATTATTCTCCTATATTATTATCCTACACACACCTCAAAGTTCAGCCTGAATTCTCATCTTAATTCCTACTCTGTTAAGAGCCTGTAATGAGGTTACTCTCTTAATTCAATTTATTATCTTTACACGAGGTCTGTCACAAATATAATTGTTTTCACCGGGTCTTGCCCTTTATTTTTAATTTCCCTATTGTGCTCCCATGTGACATGCAAATAAAATTGTTGATATCAGCCTCAATAAAATAGTGCAGCTTACTTGCAGAGTCCAGAAACCTTTGCAACACCTTAAGATGCCCAAGCTAAGAACCCAAATTCGTTTCCTGTGCTAACGTCTTAGAGTCAGAGACAGAAGCATGTCAAGGAAATATTCTAAGAGGAATGAGCAACTAAATGAAAACCTACTGGACTAATTTGACTATGGAACTGTAAAATCTTTATGTATTTAGTATCTATGTTAAGTTTTGAATTTACCTGCAATCCCAGCTATTAGGGCCATAGGCTCCAGGGACTAAATGCTGCATTCTGGTTGCTCTCCTCCAGAAAGAGCAATAATTCTTACTATTAATACAAAACATACCTGTTTTAAGTAAACAGCTCACCAGGAATCTATTAATTTGTTTTCTAAAAAGGTGGATATTGGTACAATTGCTGCACAGATTCCAATCTGAACGGGGTTTACTACCGCAAAGGAGAACACACCAAGAACATGGATGGCATCACCTGGTACGGATGGCATGGATCAACCTATTCATTGAAGAGAGTTGAGATGAAGATCCGGCCAGAGGATTTCAAACCGTAGAGGGAATCAATATTTGATTGTACAGCTACATGATGCCACTGCACAGAAGGTGGGCAACGGACAGCTCAAAATCAGCCAAATAATTGTTCATTTCATCTAGTATGTGCAACAGGTACATACTGCCTGTGTACACACACAAACACTAAGACACACTAAGCACCCGCCACAGCCACTAGTGTTATCAGGGCTCAAACTTATTTCCTCCTCTTAAGGCTCTGTCCAAAGGGAAAAATACTGTATTAGAATAGGTTAGAACAGAACGCACTTACAGCACCTTCAGAAAACCTATTGGTGTCTTTTCACTAGCATTGTGATTAGTGGGTTGCCTTAGTATTAACCAGCCAGGCAGGGACTGAAAAAAAAAAAAAAAAAAACCTCCTTTTTGCCTTTCCTTCAGTGTCTAGAGTAAGCATTGCTGAGTAACTCCTTCCAAGAGGGACTCAAATCAGAAAATGACATACTCATTTCAAATGAGAGGAATCAATCAGAAGTGCCCCTGATGCACCTTTCTTTAGTGTATAGCAAGTGGCTTACATTCCCGCAGAGGAAAAAACAAAGCTCAAAAGTTTTGGATTAATTAGTATTGCCCAGGTTCTCTCCTGAAGTTTTACTGCCATCTCCTGCTGCTGCCTCAAATAAGTCCCCACAGAGGGCTGCACCCAGCAGATAGTAACCCTGGAGGAAGGATTTGTCCCATATGCTCTGTGATGCTTGTTCCTATCCACAGATCACCTAAAGGTTGATAAACTAGAAAGCAACTTTCTGGGCTGCTACAAAATTATGTTCAAGTTAGAATGTAAGTGTGCTATATGTCAGTAAGCCTAAGAGAGAACAGCAGGTTAGCAAAAAAAAATCCAGACCCAGCCACCCAGCCAAAAAACTCAACTCCAATACTTAAAACCACTGTATCCATGAGCAGAACACTAGTACGCACCAGAGAATCTATAAGTGCCAAAAGTTATTCAAACGTAAGGGAATGTTTGCCAGCATACCACACTGAGGAGTATTAAAATCTGTTCTGAAGACTATCCCAATTACAAGTTACCTAGAGATGTTACATCAAAAATCAGTACATTTCTCCCTTGCATAACAAAGTGTTAAAAATAACAGTTAAAAAAGAAAGAGACTCCTCCTGTAGCCATACTGCTGTTTGAATACGTTGGAAGAGATAGTTATAGTTAATATATCTATTTTTATTCACCTTAAAGAGAGTTTGAATCTAATTTAAATTGTTCAGTCTTGTGTGAAATAGGAGATAAAGGTGTATCGGGAATTGCCTTACATATGTTTGACTGTTCATACTGTAAATTTCAAGACTGTGTGGAACTATAGTTGGAACTATTTTAACTGTGGTCTATAAAATGGATTTTTAAAAGGTTTCTAAACTTTTTCATTTCTAATAAATTGTCTTTCATTTTTAATCCTGCTTTACTTCAAGTCTTTGCTGCTTTACTTGCTATTTGATACACAAAGAAACAGCTGCACAAGTGATTGAGGCCAAGAAAGGGAATACATTGAATTCTGTATTGTCCTCAGAAAAAGAAGAGAGGACAAAGGATAAAAAAAAAGAAGGGAAAAAACCAGAAAAGCACAACTCCAAGAAAGTAGGAGGGCTGAAAAATTCACTGCATACAGCCAAACCTAAGTTTTTGCTCAACCAAAATAAATTTGTCTATCTCAAATGGTAGAGTTAACATTTCTGTGATATAAAACTGAGATTCACGTTTTAAAACATGTAGTTTAGTACCAAATCTCGTGTAGGTATTTCAGGCTAACATTCTTCTTGTTGACAAAGCTCAGGAAAAAATACACTGTTATAATATCTTCTATTGATATATGAAGAATGAGACCTACCTGAGCTAGATGAGCAGAATTTGATGAGGAATTTTAATTAACAACTTCAGCTTTTCTGACTTATTTATACGTAGGTGTTGAAATCTCTCTCATCTAACTTACAGCCACTCCATGACATCCCATATTGAACTTAAAGGGTGAGAGGTAGAAATCAGAAGAGTCCACTTTTTCCTGTGCAACTTCCCACAGCTTCTACCATCATTTCAACCATATAATGGAAGGGCGGAACTCAGCAGCTAGGACTGTACATCTGCAAGCTAGTTAGTAAGCCTACAACACATTCTTGTGGCAGAGAGTGAAATCCTAAGAATTACCTAGATTCATCCTAATGGTATCCTAAATTGGGTACTGATGCAAGAGCAGAAATCCCATCAGTTGTGATCCTACCTGATGAGAGACTCTAGAATGGCCGGGGTGGGACCCTTTTGAAATTCCAGCTCCTTGTAGTGAAGGGCCTTGGCATATGCTCGACATTTTGCAGCTCTTTCCCCCAGGAGGACAATGCCATTATCATCTCTCAAAGGCAGTGGACCCTGGGTAGAAGCACATACATCAAAAGCAGGATGAGTATAAAAAAGAAGTACGTATGAACTATATTAAGAACCTTTCCATAGACTAGACATCAGCCAGCTAGCCAGCATTAGAAAAGAGTTGCCTAACAGCATCTCTACCTTGTCACTGTGTTCCATGAATTCTGCCAAGTTCAGCAGTGTCTGAGTGACTTCTGCAATGTCCTGAGAAGTCAGGGCCAATTCAATGCTTCGGATCAGCTCATCCTGCTGGTCTTCATTCAGTTCAGACCAGCAGGAAACAAAAGCAGCATTGAAGAGATCTCTGAGGAGGAAAACAAAAGAGAGTGAGAGGTAGGGATTCACCATTCAGGAGAAAAGTCTATTTGACAGTGGACTTGGCTTCTCATTCAGAGGAAGAAAGCCACAAAATGTATTTATATGTCTACCTGCAATCAATAGTTATCAGTTTTTATAGAGCTAACTTCTATACCAAATACTTTGTGAAACCTGCATTTTAAAAATATACAATAGGATGATATACTACAATAGTAGAAATATTGTACTATCATATGCTAGCAAGTATTTTAGGCTACAACAAACTCTTCATAGCAGCAAGGATGCTCTTCTCTTCCGCTGTGAAGAACCAGGACTAGTCTATCTTAGATCACAAGGGAATGTAGTGAAAAAGATGATTGTACATTTCTCTGGACACACATGCTGCAACACTTGTGTTGTCTGTGCTCACTACAGGACTGCAATAGCTGGAGTTTGCATTAGTGGTAAAGCTTGAGAAGAAGAAAAGGTGTGAAAAACAGATATGGTGACAGCCCTTGTCACTGCTAGTACGGTGGAGGAATAACTGTGGGATGGGTTTGAGATGCATGGAAGATGCTAGCATTACCTCCGCCTACCTAGGAGCTGCTGACTTTTCATCATGCTGTTTGCCCTTCTATTTCAAAAATGACAAAACTCACATTAACACAAAATTAAACCAGGAATGAACACTTTTCTAACGGCAGTAGTCAGACTCATATACACTGAGATGGCAAGTGTGTATCATCAAGAAGAGATAAAGAGGCAACTGCTTACAGAGGCTCAAAGTTTCTCCAGACATACCGGTTGCAAAAGAAAAAGCACTGTGGCTTATTCCACTCACAGGCATTTTTATTCACCCGCAGTAGATCCTTGAAACTATTTCATACTCTGCTGTTTTTCCAGCTTCACTTTTATGTGCCTTACGTTATTTCTAGCCTAATATGCAGAATTCCACTGAAAGATTTTGTGTATATGATGGAGCAGCCAACTGGGAAGGGTGGAAATGAAATCAAGTTGCCAGCTATTTGATTTGTCCCGAAGCAGGGACTATTTATGGAAGCTAAGAGCTTTTAAGTAACTTTCTTTTTCCTTATAATATCTGGCTTGCATCTACAATTTCAAGTGATCCGAAAAAACCAGAATTACACTACCGAGCCATGGGATTATACGCCTGAGCCAGGGCCCAGCACGAGCGCAAGGATGGCGAGGAGGAATCTTTCAGCAGCTCCAAACTCAGTCGTCTTAACCATTCCAACCAGTCATCTTTGGAAACTCTTCTCGCTGCTCCCCAGGCCTGCAGTACAAAGCAAGATAATTCAACTACCAAACGAAGCACTATCCAAAAGCAGAAGAAATCCATCAGCAGGCAGCATTACTTCTTTACAGCTCCAAATCACATTGTTGAGATTCTTTTCAATTCCCTGAAATCCATTACCTTTACCAGATAATTTGCAGTACTTCAGTCTCATTTCTAAGAAATCTTCCCTAAACGTATTCCTGTCATGACATGCCACGTATTTAACATGAATAATTCTTCCCCTACAAAAATACATCAAGAGCTGAAGCCACTGTTGAAACATCAGCTTAAAAATACTTAAAAATGTAGTTCTAAATGCATTAAGTCCAGCATTTTCAAACCAATCCATCCCACTACTGAACTGAGCGCTACATGCATTTACTGTTCAAATTAGCCAGTGCTTAGCTATTAAGTTCTATGCTTCAAGAGAATATAGCACCAAGATATAAGATAAGTGGCTGATAAAAAAAGGCACAGGCTCTGAAATGGATGTCTCTAGAAGCTACAGTTGACTCCTTGTAGTCTAGGAAGTTGTGTTCATACTTCACATAACAAGAAAGTGTCAAGATTACTTCACGGCCATTAATAGTCTGATAATTCAACTTCTCCTGTCTTTAAAGTTTCTTAGCACCTTCTAATTTTAAAGAGAGTCTCAGACACTACTTTGACCTCAGTTTTGTACAGAACTGGCAACAGAAAAGAGATGGAAATAAATGTAGTTTAGATGCACTGGACAGACTCCTTAGATGTGACACAATAGCTCCTCCCTTCAGTAGCAAACTCATGCTGGTCAGCACTCCAGTCTTACCTTCTGCAGGTTGATGGTGCTAACATGTAATTTCTTCATGGGACCTGTTTCCACAGGACCACTGGCCAAAGTTTCTCCCTGGTTGCTTCTCAACATTCGGTGCTGATAAATCAGGGGATCCTCCTCTTCATCAGCAAGAGTATAGCCCTACAATAAATGGCCTACAGTGAAGATCACATCCACACATACAAAAGCAATTTTCTACAAGCCAAATGGATGATAAAGTCAGAGAACTATCCAATCTCACAGCAAAATTTGTGAGGCAAACAACCATGTTTCATTATAATGATTACAACTGATAAACCAGAGAACTCAAATTACATCCCTTTTCTATTCAAGGTAACTAGTAAGAAATCTTAGCTCCTAGTATTAAAAGTCAAAATAATACACCTTAAAACAAACACTCCTTCCTGTTTGACTCACTAGTAAGCCTAGAACAGCAGTGTGCTACTTGTTCCACACTAATCAAATTGCAAAGCAGTTACTGAGTTTTTGAAATGTGGGACATACTACAGAAAATGCTGAGACAAGGTCTCCTTAAGACCTGAAACTATGGAAAAAATAGGGTAAAATCCACTTTGAAGAACTACTGAGAAAAAAGTAATGACACTGGCTACAAGTCTAAGTTCTTACCTAGAACTTGCAGTGATTTTTCCATGGGATGATATTTTTCCCAATGCAATCTCAAAGTCTCCTTAAAAAGCTGTACTTACCACACAAATACAGCAACAACTATTCTTCATTTTATGAGTAACTCAAAGTGAAGTTTCCAACTACTTCTTTTTCAACATGAAAACATCCCCAAAGTACCCTTACGCAAACAACTATATACTTGTCACCTCACCTTTACAATTCTGCAGATAAGAACATCATAGCGTTGATGGTTAATTCTGTGTCGCACCAGAACTTTGTTCACCATCGGGATAAAAATCTGGTACTGTACAGGGGAATACATCAAAAGCTAGTTACTCAGTCTCACCAAGAGCAGTAAAATTCCACCTTTGTTTCACTGATCTTACACGAAACCAATTCTGAAAGTTTGATTTCAGTAACTCCCGATTCCAGAAACGACTAAGAGAAGAAAAATCTGTTTTCTTTAAAATGCAGAGTGAGTGCATTACAAATATTCAACTTTAAAGCCTTGATCTTTGAGACAGTCCCTCATTCTGTGAGTTTTCAAGCCTAAGAAGAATATTACCTTCTTTCCCAGCTGGAACACCAGAGAGGAGAGGGTGTCCATTGCAGTTGTTCGTAGCTCAGGGCTCTGATCTAGTGTTCGCACAATGGGATGAATAATCCGTGAAGCATAATCAGTGAAATCCAGGGACTCTGTCAAGCGGTCCACTGTTTCTAGAGCAGCTCTAAAGTCAGAGCAGAAAGAAGGGAGGACTTACCTCTCATAGTATAAGACAGGAGAAATGAAATGTAAAAATACATAAGTGATTCACGCTCAGTCCTCCTAGGCATCAACACTAATAGGAAAAACAGGTCACCAGAACTCTGTTAATGCAGCCAGTACATGCAGGACAGCTTGCAAGTTGCAGTGACTAAAATACTGGCAGGTGAGAACCAGAAAATAATAGCCTATACCCAAGAAAAGCTAGTAACAGTGCTGTGACACCCAACCAAAAATAACTTTCCATACTAATTTAACACAGAGAAAACCCATGGAAGGAACTAAGTGGTATTTCATTCTGCATGTGGCTAGGGCAGCCATTGCAGAACTTGGATACCACCAGCAAAAAAAGAGACTGCAAAGCCACCAACACTTACTTGCGAGCCACCACTGGGACATCTGGGGCATCAAATAGCTTTACAATGGGAGGTAGTAACAAATGAAGGTAGTCATCCAAGTTTGCTCCGAAGAGCTGAATCGCATTCAATAGCTGGAGGGAAAAATGACCCGGATGTGACTCAAAGTCAGAAAGAAATGCATTCTAAATCAGTCAGTATCCAGTGAAAAGTTGCTTCAACCCTGCACTTTAAACAAAGCACTGTCTGCATCATTTCACACTAAGCCACTGCTGAACAGCACCTATCCTATTTGCTTGCGACACACAAGCAAGAAGCCCTGCTGGAGCATTGCACATTGGGCACGCAACTGCCTTGGCACTACCCAAATCAACCCAGCTGCTGTAGCTTCCCACTCACCTTGACAGAGACAATGCGACTCTGACTACTGTCATGCATGAAGACCCGTAACATGTGAGGAATGAGCTGAGGCAGATAAAGTTTGAATTCGCCTCCTAGAGCTACCACAATTTGCTCAATAAGTAGGATAATTGTGCTCTGTATGGAGTTGTTCATGACCCAGAAGTCCTACAGAAGAAAAAAGGAGGGGGGGAGGCAGAAATTCAACAGTTCTTCAACTGAGCTATACCAGTTACAAAAAAAGCAAACTGTAGGAGACAGTCGCTAGATGAATTCAAGATTGCAGGGAGGGACTACACCTCCCTTATAGACTAATATAAATTGGCAGTTTTGGTCTGTTTTTAAAACACTCTGTGCCTTCAGTATATAGCTGTTAAAAACAACCTCTAGGCAACTGATTTTTCCTAATCCTTCTAAGTGTTTGCAAACAGTAAGTGAAAATGAAGTGAAATGCCACCTATTTATGAACTCCAAACACCTCTTGCTAAAACTATGTTTCTGACAGTAATAAGTGCACAAAATCCAAGCACTCAAAAGAACTCAGGCACTTAGCAGAATCTAGGAGCTACTCTTATTGCAGTTACTAGCAATAATGTATATTATTGTTTCAAATACATGTTATTGCAAAATACAATTATTACTTCAAATGCATGGAATTCTGCACTTCATATGAATTTACAAAGTAATTGATACATTTGATAATGACAGAAACACTATCCACCTTTTCTGACAGTAAAATCCTGGCTTAAAGATTGTACTCACTCTCATCAGTGTGACAATTTCATCCATATAGGGCCGAATATGACTTCTCACAAAGGACACCAACATCCCTAGCTGCTGGAACAGGAACTGGAAAGAAGAAACGTGTAATGATCAATGTAGCTTATTCAAACATCAAAGCAACACTGGGTGAACGACGTTTCACAGGCCAATTGCAAGCTCATTTACCAAACAAATAGCATGCATAGCTCCTATATGCTCAAAAACTGGGGCTAAATTCTTGGCTGCTTCAGCTCAGTGGTTTGGGGTTTTGGGTGGTGGGGGTGGGAGTAGTTTTGGGTTTTTGGTTGGTTCCTCCCCAATTTGGATCAAAAGTTTTACAAGCTCAAAGCCTTAGACAGTCAAGCATACAAATAGGGGTTTATAATGTGTCAGCAGATTTATAAAGTGACAAAACAGACCTGCAAGCACAAACCTAAACTACAGAGCTTTGTAATTTAGGTTTGAAGGATGCTTCCAAAAATTTAGCCCCTAATCTTTCCCCCTGCCTGTAAACCAAACTGCCACACATTTTAAGATACTCTTTCTGTACTCTTTCCCATCCCCACCAAGATATATTGGTGAAAAGTTACTGGGGAAGAGAGTTTGGTCCTTGCCAGAAATATTACATTTTTTTGAAAGATGGTTGATTGTACCATAGAAGAATTTTGACTGAGACAATTTTACTCGGATATACTATGACAGTTTTGCAAATCCTTTTGCCCCAATACAGTCTTACGCATTCACTCATGACAATGAATTTACTTTTGAGACTGTTATGAAATAATGTGGGTTAAACTGCTTTGTCCGTGAAATAAATGTAGTCTTTTTTCCTCTAGGAAAATAAGGAAATGTAAGTTATCATATATTAAATTTCAATTCTTCATGCAGAATTTGAAGACTATAGTGACAAAATACAAAGTGGAGCTCAGAAAGATAGATAACCGATCTTTGTGAAAACTAAGTAAGAAGTAATATCAGCTACTTTAGTGAGAGCAGTACACCTACATTTACCAAAAATGAACCCTGAGCTCCTGTACTGTGCCTTTTTTTGGTGTTGTGAGAAGATGCTTACATATAGGACAAGGACCTGCCTCCATTAAGCCTTAGTGTCACGCGTACCCACCTCAGCTCTTCTCCCCAGTACACTTTCACCATCTTCTTTTACCTGAAAATTTTTAAACAGAGTGTGCACAACTGCATAGCTTTCAAGCAAGTTAGATCAGTCAGGTCTAGGAGTTCGGCCAACCCAGGCGTGTGAGATGTTTTCCTTCCAATCTGAGTAGTAGTTCAGTCTGGGAGAAAACAGTGGTTCTATAGCAGGGTTGGGATTCTGCTAAGGGAGCACCCATCCCACCTATAAAACACAGTACCAATAACTAGTGCAAACTGCCCATCCCACCCCAGAGATTATTTTCAGCTGTCTGAGGAAAAGGCTCAGCAAACAGCAGCCATCTCTGGTTAGATGAACCTTAAGCCCATTATTATCTTCACGCAATTCTCGTTTCCTTCTAAAACTGTAACTTAAGTGGGAAGGAAGAGAAAGCATTGCCATGAAATCACCACCCACACTGCTCTGAATGTTAGCAGACTGTAGCAAATTGAATTTTCCTTGATGAGGCAAAGTACATGGTTGCATCAGAAATTTAAAGAATCTACCTCTATTATTTAATAATACTGTTTGCAACAGTACATTAATGCAGAGATCACTGAAAGCTCTGGAAGCTGCACAGGCTGTTTTCCTGAACAAGACCAGCTTGATAAAAAACCAGAATCAAATATTGGCCTTCTAAAGATTATGCTCAGAAGCAGCTGTTTCAGTAAGAAGCAGAAAAATTGTTTCCACTGGATATTCTACCAAATGCTTACAGGAGAGAAAAAGCAAAGCTGAACTTCACTTCTGCAGCATGCTTGGCAGCAACACACAGCATAGCAATGCCCAAAGCCAGTTGCATTCTCTTTTAAAAAATGGATTCTTATTTTAGGGCAGTGGAACAGGAAGGAAGAAGTAGTGGTCCCTAGTACACTCACCTCTCTGATGGCACCATCACAAACCCGTATTACATTAAGGAACGTTGGCATGACCTGGGGCAGGAATTGCACACACTTCAGCCCAAGAGATTTGAAAATAAAGGTGATAGCCTGAACTACCATAGTGTGGTGTTGGGACAAGGATTGGTCTCGGAAAATTCTCATCAATGCCACCATAGAGACAGCTGGATAGAACTCATCCAGAGGGAGGTTTCCCATGTTCACCAACATCTCACTGGTACTGTAGTCCGCTAGGAGAAAGAAGGCAGTGTCACAAGCTACATATTAAATGGTCTTGAATACCAGTTCAGGAGCACCCAAGTATTAGGTGAAAACATGTACACTAATAATTTATTAATAAGAGGAGACAAACTGGTAACAACAAAGCAGAACAACAACAAAAACAAAACAAACAAAAAAATCAAGACCTGTTTGTAGGTCATGAAGCTATTCACTTGAAATAAATTCAGATGCTTACAAGAATCCTGGCTGGATTTGGACTCCGAGAGGCTGACGGCTGAAGCATCTCGTGACTGATCAATCATGCCAATGTTCACTTTGTGTTTGTAAGGGTCCAAAGCACCCAACAACCCTAACACACGAATAGCCTGATAAGACAGAAACAAAACCAAAATTCATCAGAACTTCATAATCAAGGCAGAAGTCAACCCATGAACCTGCAAGTTTGGAAAGGTCCTGAGGATTAACGGGAAAAGATCTGGAACTAAATTGACTAACTGGAAAAAACATCAGTGCTTTCCTTTCAACTGCTGGAGGCCATTTCACTGACTCAACACTTTCACCTCTTAAATCTGCTTACTGTACTTCTGTCAGCCACAACAATTGTATTTCACCTCCCTCCCCACCCTGAATCTATGCAGACACATTTGACAGCTCTCTCTCCCCCCCAAAAACTTTTAGAAATGGTTGTGTAATAGCTTCATGTTCATACCTCTCTACGGGTGCCCTGGTTCTGCTCAGTCTTCAGGAAGTTCAGAAGCACCTCCAGCAAAGTTGGGTACTTCCTGTATGGTTCCACCACATAACCAGTGCTGGCCACAAGCTGTCCCAGTGTCCAAAGAGCCACCTGGAAAGATCAAGCCCAGAGAAGATTAGTTTTGACCCCGGAATTTATTATGTCTCCTAATCCATCAGTCACTCAACTCTATAAAGTTTTTTTGAGCATTCTAGCATGACACTGCAAACCACAGTCCATGGTTTGAAAGCCTCTATAAAGAGTGGTTTTTAATAAGCAATAGCAAAGAAAGTGATAATCAACAATTTGTTAAGACTCTGACTCCTGTAATTGCCCTCAGTCAGAGATACAATTCATATAGGCATTCAGTTCAGTGAGTCCAAGCCTTCCAATAAAAACTGCTTCCTTTTTTTTTTTCCCTTTCTTCTTCTTTTCCTTTAACACCTCTGTATAATGTCACAACAGACAGGCACTGCAATCCCTCACCTGGGTGCCACAAGTGTGACTATACACTCCACGAGAGACTCAAGTGATTTAAAAGTTCATTTTAGCAGCTATGATGGAACACATAGATATTCTGTTACAGCTTTGGTCACAGCAGATGGCAAGTTTAGTGCAGTTGTCAAACACTCACTTGTCTTTTAGCCAGCAGGGAGGAGTCCTGTAGCATGTCCATAATTATAATGAAGAGCTCATCCACCCACTTCCTCATTTCCAGCCCACTGACCTATTGAAAGACAAAAATCAAAGTCCTTCATCTAGCATTGCCAAAAGTTTAACAACTGACAAGCTTGACAAAGAAGTACCTGCAGTATCCTTACCTGTGCAAGCTCCCCTATGGTAGCTAGGACATTGTTAATCACCCCTGGATTTGGATCTGGATCAGGATCTTTCAGTTTCACAATCAGTGCCTGGTAGGTGACAGAGGAACAAATTACAGTGTGTTTAAAAGACTCCTTGCTGTACATACAGTACTCAAAATTATCTTTCCTTTCGCTTACATCTGAAATAGATTCCACAGAGGCTCAACTTGCATCATGGTGAGCATTTCAACATTAAATGAAACTTCTATTTCACAAACTTTATGCAAATCCAGAATCAAGTTAGGCTACACTGTCACATACACGTATTACTGTGTGTAACATCCACACCAATCTCACTTTTCCCTGCTATGACGGAGCAAAAGGACTGCAGCTCCTGAGGGCCATGTATCCATGTATCATCTCACTCCAAAGTCACTAGGAAAATACAGAGACTCTACCTTAAGGATAGGCTCCATATATGGACGAATGAGGCGTGGAGCGTTAGAAACCAGATGACCCAACATCCTGGCACTTTGCTCTTTAATCCTGCCAACACCACTGTGTTCCAGCTCCGTTAGAATCTGCAGAAAAGACAATGGAAGCATGAGAAGAGGAAAAATAAAGGTAGGCAAAAATTCTTTGGATTTCCTCCTCTCCTGTTCAATGACAGCAAAAAGAAAAAACAAGCTCAGCACTTGTAAAGGGTGTTCTACATCTACTCTACATCCAGTTATTTATGTCTAAATGAAGCTAAAATTAATTAGCATAAAACTGAATAGATGGCTCCAAAACCATCTACGTTTATGAAGTGGTGCCATCCATTCACCTAAAAGAAGCACAGAACATTCTTCCTCAATACAGATGGAAAGCACTCAGCATGATGAATGTGGGGTGAAATAATGACTGCTAATACATCCATTTAGCTTCAGTCCAAACATCTATCCCTCAAAAGGCTTCCTGAAACCTACTAAGCTGGGTAATAAATATTTTCCAAAAAGGAGATATTACTCCATTCTCCTGTACATTCATTACAGCTAGATAGCCCAGTGCTTTAACACCATCTTAGTGTCAATACCAACTACCCTATTTTCACTGCAGGCATTCCTCTTCATTACCTGGATTAACATCTTGCGCAGGAAAGGCATGACAAAAGCAGGGTTCATGCTGCTCAGGCGACCCACAGTACAGATGGCCAGCTCTCGGATTTCAAAGACTTGATCATTCAGGGCCACAAAAAGAGCTTGCAAATTTTCCGCCTGGGCAAGGTGAGCATCAAATCGCTCATCCAGAGAAGCCAACACACAGAAACGTATATCAGGGTCTGCAAGAACACATTTGTTTCTCTTTAAATGCAGTAAACTCCTTATTCACAAACTGGCCTCAAAAATTCTTCACAACCTCAGGGAAATGCTGAGAGCTTCCCCAGCGTGAGACACTACGTCACTGTTTTACACATGAGAAACAGGGTAGGTCAGCCCAACAGAATCAGTGCTGCTCAGTACTGCCCCAATACCCAGATCAGTACAATGCCAACCTTTTGCACCTACAAGTGGCACATCTGGAGGCAGTGTGCAGAAAATGAACTCATCTCAGGTTACCATATTGCAACTGAAAGAATAAAAAAATCAAGTAGGAAGATTCAACAGAAGGGACCAACTCCTTCCCAAACTACAAAGTTGAAGGCCACAACACACAACAACAGCAAAAGAAGTCTCAGGGCTCTACCTAGTTCAAAGGATTACCAAGGGCACAATTTGAGCATTTTACACTAATGTTCTATTAAAACCTCAAAAATCAAGATCTGGGAAGAGAGATTAGGAGACCTTTTTAATTTGTAAAGAATGACATCTTAAGTTAGTGGTGAATACATGCAAATTCTACCACAACCATAATATCACAACCTGCTTATGTGCTAAAATTAATATGTGGTAGGAGAACCCTTTTCTCTGAACCCCACACTAACCTGGGTCGGTTATTCCAACAACAAGCAGTTTGCTGAGAACATCAGCCACAACCTGCACTGCCGTCTGACTGACCACATGGGCATGACCACTGATCAAGTGGATGGAAGGTGTGAGCAAGCGAGAGCAAGTGCGGGCTGCTTCCATCCGGATCTCCTTGTGTTCACTGTTCAGAAAGTGGTCTGCACAGTGCCGAACAAACTGAGTCAGAGAGTGGCCTAGAAAGAAGAAGATGGGGAGTTTAACACAGGTTTACACCTCAATTACTGGTCTTTCCAGGGAAGAAGCGTTTAAAGAAAGTGCTCTCAGAGTTTTCCTCCTACTGGTACTCTACTCCAATGCAGTAGTGTTCAATATCCCATACCCCTTGGCCCCCTGCTTCCTTATTTCATCTTACCTTCAAACTCAAAGCTACCCAGTGTACGAAGGGCAAGGGTGATGCTACCCACGTCACTGGCCTCCGGGATGTTGGTGAGGCTAGGGGAGGCAAGCTGGTGGGCAAGGCCCTTTGGCATGCCTGGATGTCGCAGAGGCTTGTGCATTAGAACAAGGGAGAGCATTTTCAGCAGCCCATCCTGGATATCCTTCTTTAGCTGAGGGATCTGACGACTCAAGTCGTACAGCACAGCTGTTAGAGCAGGGCTGAGGGCAAAAAGCAGGCAGATAGTCATTAGAACACAAACAATATGAGGTGCATATTTCACCCTTTTGTTTATGCCTTTGCAGATCAGAAGATAATTGCAGGCATTCACACACATCACAGCAACACCTGCCAACAGAGCACAGGGGTCCTTGTGTGAACTCAGGCACATGAGATGACCTTATTGTATGAACTTGGCGAGCAAACTGCCCGACTGCAGCACACATTGCTACATTAGGCGATATTACTAGAATACTGTTACAAATCTAAGTGATTCCTTATTCTTGTTCTTTTTAGACACAAAGGCAACTAAATTAACTTCCAGATGGTAACATTAATCTAATCTAAACAGCTTTGTGCTGCCTGGATACTTTCTCTGTACCCTCCCATACTAACAGCTTCATGAGCTAGGAAATTTCCAATGGGAACTGTCAGCTCCAAAGGTGAAAGAAGCCAGGAGAAAATACTGAGTGCTTCAATTCTCCTTCCCTGTCAATTTGATATGGCAGTGTCCTGGTTTCAGCTGGGATAGAGTTAATTTTCTTCCTAGTAGCTGGTATAGTGTTATGTTTTGGGTTCAGTATAACAAGAATGTTGATAACACACTGATGTTTTCAGTTGTTGCTACGTAGTGTTTAGACTAAGTCAAGGATTTTTCAGCTTCTCATGCCCAGCCAGCAAGAAGGCTGGAAGGGCACAAGAACTTGGGAGGGGGCACAAGAACTTGGGAGGGGGCACAAGAACTTGGGAGGGGGCACAAGAACTTGGGAGGGGGCACAGCCAGGACAGCTGACCCAAACTGGCCATGTGATGTCATGTCCAGTATATAAACTGGGAGGAGTTGGCCTGGGAGGGGGCAGGAATTGCAGCTCGGGAACTAACTGGGCATCAGTCAGTGAGTGGTGAGCAATTGCATTGTGCATCACTTGTTTTGTATATTCCAATTATTTTATTATTATTGTCATTTTATTATTGTTACTATTATCATTATTATTTTCTTCCTTTCTGTCCTATTAAATTGTTCTTATCTCAACCCATGAGTTTTACCATTTTTTTTTTTCCAATTCTCTCCCCCATCCCACTGGGTGGCTGGGGAAGTGAGCAAGCGGCCGTGTGGTGCTTAGTTCCTGGCTGGGGTTAAACCATGACAGGCAGAAAGCTGCTGGCCTTCAGAGGCTTTCTAAATTATTGCAGGCTGTTGCCAAATGTGTTTGAATAGTGGAAAGTAAAAGGAGATTGCTTTTGAATTCACTAGTCGTTCTACAAAAACATTTCTCTACACAGAGACCAACGCTCTTAAGTAACTTGACACATTAACAGTTCAAACATATTATTCTTCTGAAAGAGCTATACTGATCTTCTGAAACATCATTTAAAAGCACTAATCTTCCTTCTCAATCTGAAGACTTTCAAGGTCTCATCGGCATAGCCAACAATGCCATCCAGTGGCTAACAGAAAAATATGCTCGTGTGCCTTGTACATACCTCAGGCCCACAGCCAACATAGGTTCCAAAAGCTCTTTGATGTCCTGCTGGATACTAGGTCCCATGGCTCGTGCCAGCATACTAATGCAGGTGAAAACTGTGGCATCAACCTGCACAGACTTCTGCCTCCTGGAAAGGGACCACATAAAAGTTAATTAAGAGGAGCTCTTATTTTTCAAACATCTTACCTTATCCCACTTCTGTGTTACCAGTCTTACAGAACTACCTCTGATTTCAATACAATAGTTTGATCCCACATCAGAAAAATTATACGAAGAACAGGTGTTTCAGTTTCTACCTCCAACCTTCACATACTTACTTGTGGGCAAAGTCCTTTGGTGGAAGAGCTGCTTTTATGATTTCAAGGACTTTTGGCAGGTAAGCTTGAAACTCAGACCTTACAGCCACAGAAAGCAAACCCAAGGCCTGGAAGGCTGCTGTTCGCTCCTTCTCCTTCTTCACACAGCTGAGAACATGATTCATGGTGTCTGGAAGATACTGATCAGCTGCCCACAAGAAAAAACAACACAGATATTGGAACTCATTTAGGTTGATACAGTTGCATTACATTTGCAACTAAACCTTTACAAGTATAAAACTAGGGAACAGACATAGCCATATAAAGTTTGCTGACATGAGCAGTGGCAAATACATGTCACCATATAATAAAATTTTCAAAGCCCAGAAGGCTTTTTAAAAAAATAAAATTTAAAAAAAAAAAAAATCACCAAAATGAAAGAACTTTGAGGGAAAAAAAACCAACATTGCAAAGGTTCTATACGCAAGTAAGATCCAAGTGTCTTGTTTTTATAGTGATTGATTGGAAATTTAGAATAATAACACAAAGTTTGTTCCAACCCACTTAGAGCAGCTTGGTGACTTGCCTCCAACTCTGATGCTCTCCTAAACTTGCTTGATAAATCAATTGAACTGCCTTAAAGCTGGCAGGTATTTCCCATTTTTACTTGATATTTCCTGGCACATACAACAGAGAAAAAGGAAGACAAGTCTGCTGGTAATATTTGGGATACATTGAGTGGGAGCAAGAGAGCAGAGTTCAATCCCAGCTCTGACACACTGAGGAAAAAAAACAAAAGGGATGTTCTATCTCCTATGGTATTGATCACAGAATTCAGACAATAGCTTTCATTCCATTTTCTTCATCAGAGCAACATTTTGGCATCAGATAAAGTCACACTTATTCAGGGAAGAAAAAAGACTGTCCTCCCACAGAGGAATTTGCTCATCTTACAAGCACATTTGTACTGCTGCATTGCCTGCACAAGCTCATCTGGACCAAAGACAGCTAGATAACTTCCAGCTCAATTTCAGCAACATTTCTAACATCCAACCATCTGTCTTGTCACCTGTGAATGCTGAAGGACGGAAAGCCGCCAACCGTGGTAGCAGATTGAGAACCGTCATCTGGATCAAAGAATTTTTGCTGGTTCTGCACTTGAGAACCCACTGGCACACCTGAAAGGAGACAAATTGGGCTTTGAAGGTTGGCCATTGGCAGTAATGCCCAAATGTTTATTACCTGGGTGCTTTAAGGCATTCTACTGACATTTGGCTTCAGAGTCCATCAGAAAGATGGATAATTAAGACTGCTTCCAAAGAAAGTAAATCACTTGCTCTAAGAGAGACAGTGACAAAGCCAGAATACACATAATTAATGAGTTTTCATGCCTCAATTCAATACTAGGCAGTATTGCCTGCTAAGTAAGGACCTGAAGGACAATTGCTCTATAAGAACTGGTGTTGTGAATGTCGGTAGACAAGCTGAAGACCTCTTACTTGATCAAACTTCTCTTCCATTAGATCCCTGCAGCATCGACTTTCTACCAATGTAGACTTTGCTGGGACAGGTGAGGTTGCGAAACCCATAATTCCTTGGTGGGCACTGTACCCCAGAAGACCAGCCAAAGCATTTGACTGAGAGGGCTGAAGAGACTGGAAGCTAGTGAAGGGCGTGATGTGGCGAGGTTTGGTACTGAAGCCCATCAGGTCTTTGCAGTACTTGTCATGCACAAGCTGCTGCTGAGTGATCTCTTCCATCTCCTCTCTAAGGCGCTGGACAAAGTAGAAAAGCATGTTTTTAAAAAAAAGTAGCTGAGTAAGAGATTCCCAACATAGTGCTACCCAAATCTCCTGAGCAGCACCCTGTATAATTGATATCCAAAAGGCTGTAAAACATCAACTAAGCAAAATCCAGCAAAACATGCAACAGAGTCCTCATTCTATACAATAATCTTTTTCATTGTAATTAATCCAGTTAATAGCACTTTCCATCAGAGGTTAATACCTACTCAGCCCAAACTTGTCGCTGTTATTTCTCTGACACACTTCAATTTGTAATAATCAATGTTCTGACTCCATGTTCAGACGACTTTTCAGCCCAACAACCCCATTTCAAACACAATAAGGTATTTCCACAGATTGCTGAGGTGCTACATATTGTCAATCAATCTGGCAACCAAGAGCCACAATCCCCATCTTGTTAATTTTCTCACCTCTCCCTCCATACTGCTGATTCTCACTAGCTCATTGAGGATCAGTAAGGCACCATGGATTCGGTCATCACGGTTCATTCCTTTCTCTTTGGCCAAAGTCTCATCAAAGCCCTTCTCAGCCTCTTCATATGTATGCTTGGGGGGAAAAAAAAAATTAAAAAAATCTCAGCAATCATGCAGAAACAAACCCTGTGGAAATAAAGTAGCACTGCCAGTCAAGAGTTACTGATGTCCTGTAATTTTCCAAGAGTAGCCACAAACCTCAACCGAGTAAAAACAGAGTATAACACTACAAAATTCAGATTCACCCAAAAGTTGTGGACTCTGCTGCAGAGCATTTTCAACAGCTCTAATCAAACAGCCAGTCAACTGTGCCACGATATAAACTTCATCAATATCTGCATCACAGATTTGACTATAAAGAATCCAAGTTACAACATTTGATGGCACTGTCCAAACCTTATTTGCTATTATGAAGCTTGAATTCATGTGACAACAGCAGCAAAGCTAAGGTTCAGACAAAAGAGTCCTTACCTTTTTCACTCATGTTTTATCTACACTAATAAAACCATCTGCTAGTAAGAGATGACAATAGATAGATGACTGCATGGCTGTAAAACTAGGTCAAGCTCAACAGCTGAAAATGAGCTGCAGATAGAGCAACGGATTCTTGATGGAGTTAAGTCTCTGCTTACTTTTACACTGAGATGAAGGAACTACTCATTTTGTAAGCTATTATCTTTTCATCCCTTTCAAGGGGAGGCAGTTTTCTACTGAAAATCAGACATACTGACAAAGGCAACCCCGGTTCTTAGACAGCTCTTCTAAAAAGTGGCATTTGATCATTTGCATTACACTATGAGGAGCTGCTTCAAAACAAAGTTATTTTCTTACTCTGTACCACTGGGGCTTCTGCATCTCTTTTGGCTCCCGTTGAGTGGTGAGGATAAGGCAGGCTCTTAAGGCAGAAACAGCTCCCTCTCGGATGGCCTGTTTGGGATCCCACACAGCCACAAATATATTGTCAAAGAACGGCTGCACTTGTTGGAAGAAGAAGGTAGGCACGCTGATTGCCAGCTCACGCAGGACAAGAACCTGGAGGTGGGGAGAAAAACAGTAACAATCTGCGAGGACCAGCACCCATAGACTAACCTCATAATTTCTAGACTGTAGTATCATTTATTTAGAATGTTAATGTCTGTGAGCCTGAGCTGTTTCCAGCTCCATACTTTTACAGTTTCTAGGACAATAGTGTCTCAATCTCTTTTAGTCACTGGGCTAATGTAGAAGCAATGAGGCAGCACTATGCCTGCCACAAGAGCATCACAGATTCTCAGACTGGCAGCCATTCTGATCCTGATCAGTGCTTTTCTGCAGCTTTGTGCACATTTCCTACCACTGTTAACTAATCCTAACCATCCCATTCTAAGACAGGTGAAGACAAAGAAGGATCACTTACAGCTGCATGTCTTCGACCTTCATTCCTGTCAGCTCCCAGCCATTCCAGAGCTCGTTTTACCTCAAACTCCACATACTCAGCTGTAAAGGTGTCACCAGCCATTGCAAGCCGCCCGATAGCCTTGGAGGCCATCTCCATTACAACAGGGTCATTGGATGGCAAGAGGTTCCTCAGGTAGTTGGCAAACCTGCCAATACGGGTGGCGTTACCTCCTTCAACACCGATAAGGCTTGCTGTAGAGAAAGGGAGCAATGCTGTAGGTTCTCCCTAAGAGTCCGTGAGGCAGACAGTAGGTTATGCCTGGATGAGAGTTAGTATTCCCTATCCATTCCTTAGATTCCCATTAACTCCTCCTAAACTGCAAATCCACAGAAAAAAATACAAAAAAATCAAGCAGTAGGAAAGGGCTGCCATTCTTTTGAGCCTGAACTTGTTAAGTGGGCAGGAAAATGCATCCAGTATCTTCATAGATTTTTCCCCATTTTTAGTTTAAAAAGAGAAAAAAAAAATCCGCCCTGGGATCACAGACCCATTCCCAATAGAAAGACATCCATTCACATGCAACTACTATGGCTGGTCCGCCTCAGTAGAGAAGTCAAAGACTGAATGGACCAAGGAAATTGCTCTCCCCCTGAGCTCTAGAGATGGTCTCTCCTGGCCAAGGTGGAGGCATATTGGCAGGCGGCAGTGTGGCAGAAACTTTCAGTGCCAGTGCCTGGGTTGTACCTGCTCTGTAGATAAAGAGGCCATCAGTGTCCAGGGTTGTCAAGCCAGCACCTTTCAACAGCACTAAATTCACAGAAACAATTTTAAAGTGATACTGTCAGCTTAAAATCAGATGTTGTCAACAAAGATTTCTTGAGCTAAGGGACTTCCGCTTTCTTCAAACACGTTGGGATTGGATTATTATGTCTGTGAGCCTAAACCATAAGGACCTCCTATTTGGTTATTAAAGAAGTAACTGCTACAATACAGGCTACTTGCTTGGAAGGCAAAGTATTTATGCAAGTTGATTTCCCTAAGAGTCAAGATGCAGGCAGCTCTGCTATGCCACAGCAAAAGCACAACCAGAGCAACTGATGGAGCAGCTGATCAAAATCAAAGCAGAAGCTATGTGATGCTGTCCCAGGGATGGAAGCTGCTGTTATTGAGCCAGGTAAATTTAAATAACAAGAATCAATCTCCTCAGTCAGAAGAGAGTTGAGAAAGTCAGCCCACCCTGACACATATAAATGGACATGCCCAAACTGTTCTCAGCTGAGCTCAGGAACAGAATTTTCACATGCTCAGCACTCATATTTGATGCTCAACTCCCAGAAGAGCTCAGGGCCCATTAAGCACCAGGTTTTCAGCCACTCTCAGCACTCAGCAGCGTCCATGCTGACACTTACAGACACATTTTCAGAGCTGAGCAAGGAGCACGCACCCAGCGTACTGAGCAGTCAGACACCACAAGGCCGCGATTATAAAAGCTCATTCCTTTAGAAAATCTGTCCCTAAAGATAGATGCATGAAGAGGAAACTCACCAGAGGCATTAAGCACTTTCACTCACCTATAGCCAGAATGCCACCTTTCCTTTCATTTGCATCAGAGCTAGAGACCAGCTCAAATATGTGATGGTTCAGCTGATCATAAAACCTGGTAGATTCTTCCTGACTCATCTGTAAAAGCAAAAAGTTAAATTCAGTTTTCAGCATTCTTTCCCTCCTTCCTGCCCCCAAAACCTCCATAAAGACAACTATTCTTAGGTCACTTAAACAGAAAGAAGTTAAATCAACTGTACATTACAAACACAAAACAGTATGTCTTCTTTGTGCCCTAGACGTGTCAAGTTTACTTATCCTGGTGTTTGACCACCCATCTGTGTCACCAACTCACCCACCTCTCCTACACGCTGGGGCTACGCTCCACCTTCTCTCTAAGACCAGCTTCCATATTCCAGAAATCTCCATCCACAAAGTACCCAGCCCATGCCCTACACTCATACAATAAACAAGGATAAATTATCTCATTTGCAGCACTTACTTCACGGAGCTCCATGGTGACATAATGCTGCAAGTCCTTGGCAGCTTTCGCCCTTGTCTCCTCACTGCGACTCTTCAAGCCGTTGGCAAATTGTTGGAGAATGGACACAGTGCCCGACATGATGGTGGTATGTTGGGGCTCGGGGTCATCAAGTCCTGTAAGTTCTTCAGAGAGACACTTTTTTTTACTGCTTTCAGTTACTGAAATATCTGAGCTTCTTTCTTAACGCTGCCTGTTTCCAAAACACACATCCTATTGCCTGCAAGGATGCTGTGCCAGTAGAGCATAAAGTTACAAGCAATGACTATATTCCTTAGGCCTTACAACCCTGTGACAAAACTGTATCACCACATAATATCTTGATCCCCAGCCCATTTGCTCTCTAGTTCCTCAAATACCAAAATATGCTCCAGTAGGTCAGGTGCCCAACCCCATGGCAATCTAACTCTAAATCAAGGGTCGTGCAATAGCTGAAAAATAGCAGGGCCAGATTTGGGTTTACAATTACCCTATAGTAAGTAGGCACAATCATTCCCATGATTATATCGTTATCATATCTGACTCCTCCTTGAACACTTCCATCCAAGTTTCTCCACAGAAATTCTAGTGTTATGCCAACACAAGGAAGACTCAGCACTCGGGGCCTGGCAAGTGTTACATTCTCCTGTAGATATTTAGAGATGGGAAGTCTACTTATAGCAACGCCAACCATTGCAACAGGATGTTTACTATCAAAACACGTAACCAAACTTTCTCTTGAGTCTTTCTGCATGTGGAATATATTTTAGAGGCTTGACCCCCACGGTTTTCTGGTTAAATAAGCCCAAACCGAGCTTGACGGAAGGGCCCACAACGACACAAGACACCAAAACTTCCAACTCCTTCTTCCCCAAACATCCCCCACGCGGTTCACAAAGATCCACCGAGATTACAGCCTGAGGTGGCTTCAGGGCTTCCCCGCGGCCGGGAGCCAGGAGAAGCTCCTCCGGACGAAGAGAACAGCCTGTGGCTGCGGCCCCACCACCGCCGGCCGGGCTACCCCAGCGCGGGGATTTCCTCACAGCCGCCCTCGCAGAGGGACGCGACAGCCGGCGGGCAGGAGCCGGCGGGCCCGAGCCCGCCGCCGTCGCTCCACAGGCCGGGAGTGAGGGAGGGGTGAGGCAGGGCAGGGCGGGCACCGCCGCCGGGCCGGGCGCGGGGCCTCTAGCGGCAACG
>NW_010972992.1:3801223-3801802 GCF_000737465.1 Haliaeetus leucocephalus | reverse complement strand
AGGGGAGGCGAGGGGAAGGGGATAGGCGATGCTGAGGGGAGGCTCCGGAGCCGCACTCACCGCCTCCGCCCCGACCGCCGCCGGCTCCCCCGCTCCGGGCCCCCCGCCCTCCCCTCCCCCGCGCCTGCCGGACCGGCGAGCCGCTGCTGGCCAATAGCCTCCCAGAAGGACTTTGATAGGCACCGCGCCTGACCAGTAGAAAAAGAGCAGCAGAGAAGGAGCGCTCGCAGCTCTGCCCCTTCTCCCGAGGAACCGCAAGGAGAGACCGTCGCCTTCCGGCCAATCATCAAGACAGCCGGGAACGAGTGGCAGTAAAGCTGACCAATGGCAAGGCTGAGCGTCCTCGATTGGTGAAAAGTCCGCGCTAGGCCCTCCTTCCAGACGCCGGCTGGCTTCCGCCCTTCCGTAAAGCCTGTGCGCTGTGTGCGCATGCGCGAAGGGAGTGGCGCGGTGATTTGCCGTGCAGTGCCGCGCCCGATGTGCGTCGCTGAAATGAGTCCGGCTGCCCATGACAGGACCAAGGGCAGCCGGGGCGGTGGCCGGCTGTAGGCGCTCGGCTGCCGGAATGGCGCGCATAGG
>NW_010972992.1:3767591-3801067 GCF_000737465.1 Haliaeetus leucocephalus | reverse complement strand
CCAGGCTAACGCGCGGCCCTTCCCCTTCTAGGTGCTGCTGCTGCTGTGAGACGGGGCGGCGGGGAGAGCATGGGGCCGGCAGACCTGGTGCAGAAGATCAGTATTAGCGCCGAGAGCCCGCGGGGAACCGAGAGGAACGACGCCGGCGCCGCCCTGGCGGGCGCTGAGAGAGTTCCCCCCGGCACCTGGAGGCAGAAGTGTGCGGCCTACGTGCTGGCGCTCAGACCTTGGAGTTTCAGCGCCTCCCTCACCCCTGTGGCCCTCGGCAGCGCTCTGGCGTACCGGGCTGAGGGAGCGCTAAACCCAGGGCTGTTGGTGGGAAGCGCGGTGACCGTCCTGGCTGTGCACGGAGCTGGCAACTTGGTGAATACCTACTACGACTTCTCCAAAGGCATCGACCACAAGAAGAGTGATGACAGGACTTTGGTGGACCAGATTTTGGAGCCTCAGGACGTAGTCCGGTTTGGAGTCTTTCTCTATACTGTGGGCTGTATCTGTGCTGCTGGGCTCTACACTGTCTCAACGCTCAAGCTGGAGCACCTGGCCCTGATCTACTTCGGAGGACTTTCCAGCTCCTTCCTTTATACTGGAGGTAAGCACTGTATCCCATTTGCTGTGAATCTGAATGTAAACGTGACAGAATTAGCTGATTTGTCAAGGGTTTCTAGAAGATGCAAGTGATCTATCTGGTTAACTGTCTTAAAAATATTTGGTGGTATTTCCTGGAGTACTGGTGCATAAACTTGTGTTCTCTGCCATTGATTGTTGTGGGACGATGTGGGAAGAGGCATGCTAAGTTCTTCAGTTGGCAAGTGGTGTTGAGACAGTTATTTACGTATATGGCTTTAGGTGCTCATCAGAACTGTTGCTGGAACTTTTCATGATGTGTATCTCATATCCCTCAGCAGTATAGCTCACTGCATATTTTCTTTTCCATTGGTGGACTCTGTTTCTTTGTTTTGGAATGTTTTGTTGTTATTCTCTAGGTGGAGTTTCATTGTGAATGTAGAATAGTTTGTGTTTGCTCTTAAGAGGAGGATATTTTTATTGTCTTCTTGGGTTGAGTAGATACAAATGTAATTATTGGGAAAAAAACCCCAAACTCGGTTTCAAACTGTCAAACTTTCAAACAGTTATGTTAGTTTCCTTGAAAGAACCTTGCCAGTTTTGTGTTTTGTTCTGAGCTTTTTATATATTTCTTCAGGATCAGGTTCTAGTATGCGTGATCACACTAGAGTACCTTATTTCTATAAGTTTCTGCATAAATAGGTGCTTCTAGATGTGAAGATGGGTATTAGAACCTGGCCCTTAGTTTCTGTTACATTGTTTGACTGAAGAAATTCAGAAGCTGTGTTTACTTTATTATGTTTGGAAAAAGGAAAAAAAAATGCTTCTTGGCCATAGCTACATGTGCGTTGGTCGTTTTACAATATTTCTGTGGGAAGGGCTGATCTGTTATATTATCCATTCTCTTTTGAGTTGTTTGATGATGCTTCATTTTATTCTTGTGTCTTGCCACAGGAATTGGATTTAAATATGTTGCACTTGGAGACGTGGTGATCCTGATCACCTTTGGGCCCCTGGCTGTCATGTTTGCCCATGCTGTGCAGGTTGGTTATCTGTCTGTCTCACCACTGCTCTACGCTATCCCACTAGCTCTCAGTACTGAGGCCATCCTGCACAGCAACAACACACGAGACATGGAGTCTGACCGGCAGGCGGGTATTGTCACCTTGGCTATCCTCATCGGCCCTGCGTTCTCCTATATTCTCTACACCGTGCTGCTCTTCTTGCCCTACCTGATTTTCTGTGTGCTGGCCACACGCTATACCATCAGCATGGCATTGCCACTACTCACCATCCCGATGGCATTTTCACTGGAAAGGCAGTTTCGGAGTCAGAGCTTCAACAAAATTCCTCAGCGGACAGCCAAACTCAATCTCCTCTTGGGGCTTTTCTATGTTTTTGGTATTACGCTAGCACCAGCCGGTGCTCTGCCCAAACTGTAACAAGAGCAGGAGAGTCAGGCCTCACAATTCAGTATTAATGCTGATTAACAGTGGATGATGTGGGTAGATGACCCATTATGGACAGTGGGAAGAACGGAGAGACTGTCTTGAGCTGTTGGTTGTCTGTGAATTTTATAATCTCTGATGTTGGTTAGCTTGTACAACAGACTTTAAAAAAGTGATTTGTTAGTTTTTTGGAAGGGGTGAACTGTGCAGCTTTCCTTCAGGGGAGCAAGGTGACGTGAGGAC
The DNA here is from genome assembly GCF_000737465.1 of Haliaeetus leucocephalus. Classification (NCBI taxonomy): domain Eukaryota; kingdom Metazoa; phylum Chordata; class Aves; order Accipitriformes; family Accipitridae; genus Haliaeetus; species Haliaeetus leucocephalus. Next base: position 3,798,809 of record NW_010972992.1, on the reverse strand, counting down.
AAGGAAACGTTTAAAGAAACTCATCCTTCTGCCACTGAGTTCTTTCACTGTCAACTCAATGAAAGTAAGATTCAGCCTCAAATACAAACTCTCTGTTCCCTTCACAAGCACCGTGATTGCTCTTATGACTCCTTTTCTTACCATGGTCGAGGAGTCAGGTGGCTCCTGTGTGGTAAACAGAAAACACTGCCAAATGTTTAGCATCACAGCAATGTAGGTGCTAGTACTTCACTCCCTTGTGAGCATAGTTCATCTTCATCTGCTGTATGTTTTAATTTTTGTGGGGTTTTTTTCCCTAGCCAAATTTTGAGCTTTTATTTCCAAATCCCATGAAATGCACTAGATACTAATTCATTAACTGTTGCTTCTGCTTGGTCCTTATAGTCTAGAAATTTCAAAGTTATGTATCTCTGTGGGATGTTGGTGCTAAAATGGAGCACAAATAGCCCACTGCACAAACTTTAAGCCAAACCCAGTAAATTTATATTCCGCTGTGAAAGCTGAAGCTATAAATGCAAGTCATGCAACTGAAAAGCCCTCAATGCATAGAAAAACAAGTGGTTTCCATTTTTGCATTTGCTTAGAATTTACTCTCTGCAGTGGCAGTCTTGGAGTTAAAGGGGAGCCGACAGAGTGCCAGATTTGTCTGGCTGGACATGAGTGGAAGAACAAATTCTTAGTTTAAAAAATTATTTTTTCAGTTGTCATTTTCTGTTTATTTAGAGGCCTAGAGTATTATAGCCAAATGTCTTATTACAAGAAGCCTAAAAAGAATCCCACATGAGCAAAAGAGAGAGATACAGAGTTAGGAGAAAGAAGTCAGGATTATTGCACTGGCTCTGCATAAAAATTAGGGCTGGAAACAGGAAGAAATAATTTTTGTAACAAGATTTTTTCTAATAGAGTCCAGAGTTTGTGTGACTGAATCACATTTAAATGTTAGCTCTGAAGTGAAGTTCCCCACCTCTTTTCCCCCCACTACACCTTACGGTGTTGTTTTGTTTTCTCCTGCAGATCTTGCCCCTTGATATTCATGTAGCCGTTTGGAGAACTGATTGTTTAATTATGTAGCAGTGTGAAAAACATGCCAAACACAACTGGGAAAAAATGTGACTTCCACTGCAAAGATTAATTTGATCCATACTGTGTTGCTCAGTAGCAACTGAATTCTCTTCTGTGTTGAAGAAAAAGTATTCATTTCCTGTGTGCAGGGTTTTGGTGAGAAGTTTGTTTACAGGAGTTGTGGAAACCTTCAGGGGAATTGGTAACAGGTGTTGAACTAGAGCTGCTGGTGCCTGGAGGACAACCTTGCTTTTGAACCACATGGGAGTGTGCTAACCACTATATGAAGGGCTTTTAAATGTGAGCAATAAACTAGCAATAAACTAGCATGGTGTTACCCTGCATCTGTCATAGGTAAGTTATGCCCTTGTGTTCATCTGGAAGTGCTGAGTGTTATATTAGTGGATTGTACTGACAGTAGTAAAGCTGAGTTGATGTTACAAGATTACATGGTATAGCTATTTAAGTGACTGTTTTGATGGCTTCATGTTATCCAGTGTTACCCAGCTGTTGGTCTCCTGCTTTACAGCTGAGCTGTAGTCAATGGGAGGGATTCTTTGCAGGTGTATTTTATGAGCCAGAGTTTCATCTTTTTATTAAAATTGGGCAAATGATCTCTCTAATCTGACTAGGCACAAGATGAGACAGACGTCTACAGCAAAATATTCATTTAGATTAGAAACATGAGGAGAAAATGCAAAAGTTCAGCTCAGCTGGATGGAGGGAGATATCCAGAAGGTTTTGGAAACTGTTTTCAGTACATACACAACACAGTATCTATTGTTACTTCTTTGTGGACCTACAGAATAAAGAAGAGCCTGACTCTGAGACCCACTTCACTTTCTACAAAGCAAAAGCTTTTCTAGGGATGTGGACTGAGCTGGTGAATCTGTTAACCTTGCAGCTAGGGATATGTGGGTTTATTAGGTTAATCCCAGCATGGCTTTGTTGCTACCCTATGTAGCAGCTGCGTGCTTTCTTTTATGATAGCTTGTTTTTCTATAGCTATCAGTTTAAAAGAATGGATAGTTACCTTTTTCTACTCCTTTTACATAAACTAGAGTACCCAAGCTAAATTTCTTAAAGTAACTAATACTTGGCTCTTATCTTTCATAACTGTAATTGTGACGGTGAAAAGATCTAGGATGTGATCATTGGTGGAGCAGTGTAGGTAGCTCCAGTTGTATCTAGGCCACCCTTTACTAGCAGGGAAAGGCCCCCTGTGTAGGATGTCTGCTTACTGCTGAAAGGACGAGTGCTTTTTGTTACAGAGATGAAGGAAGAGCTCGCTAATACATGTATATGTTTGTGGAACACTTTTCAAGGTGGGGGTGGTTCAAAGCATTTTAATAGAGTAAGATGAAAATTCATTAATTCCTTACTAGCAGATGCTGGTTGCCTCCAATTCCCTGTCTGTGAAAAACAATATCATTCCAGGTTCTTAAGGATATTAATAATAAATAACACATTCTTCACCGTGGCTTTGAGGAAGTCATTTAACTTCTCCGTGTCTCGGAAAACAGTTAATATTTGCCTACCTCACAGGGATGCTGAGCCGACATCATTGTCGTAGAGAGCTTTGAAAGTAAAGTGCTTTATCTCTGTGTGCTTTCCAAAAAGCATGTTAGTACTAGAAAACATTTTAGGTATGAACTAATCTTACAGGTAACAACCAACGTAAGTAGACCAAAATAATCTCCACATAGACATTGAGTGATGAGAGAGGTTCCTTTATTGGTTTGTTTTGTGATGAGGATGCTGGGTCTCTTTCCCTACCCCTCTCTTCCCTTTCCCATGCTACTTTCCCTGAGTATAAACTTTTTAAACTTCTTTCAGGTCTCACTTGATGAGCTGTGTTGCAGTGTGAGTCTACACTGGTAGATGAACGGATCTGTAGCCCATCTGTAAATGTGTCCTAAAGCACCTCCTGGCCTTTCTTCTTATCCAATAAAGTGTCTGAATGTTATTCTGTTAATTACGCTGTGTTTGATTATTTTGTATCCCTCCAATTGTATTTTTGCACATGTATTAGAGCATGTTCCTGGAAGGAGGAGGGTCTTTGTCTGCCGTGTTTATAGTAGAAGTGCATGAAAGATCATACTTTTTTTTGTTGTTGTGTAAGAGTCCTTTTATGAATCACATAGTCCTGTCCTTCTATATCACTGGGTAAAAAGTTCAGTAGCAGTGATCATCTTGTACTAATGGCAGACTTTGGAGTAGTTTCAATATTTTCATCCCTGAGCAGAATTTGCTTTGATGCAGTTTTCTGTGCCATGTACTGTTCAGCGTTTGTAAGGAGGTTTCAGCTGAACTTTCAATCTTTTTAATAAAGATGGATTTTTTTCATCCTCACCTGTGTGGTCAGCCATTCTTCCAGTGCCATGGTCTCTGCTCCTGACTTGTAATGATTTTATTTGCTCCATAGGACTGTGACGGTATAACGCCTCCCTTGTGTGTGTCATAAATGAGTCTAAAGCATGCTTTGAAATTTTCCTGTCTTGGCCACTGGTGCAGTCTTCTATACAAATGCATGTACAATTAGCTTAAGGAGACTAAGAAGTCTTACTTGTCTTATGTGCTTTCTGGTTCCCTTTTTTTTTTTTTTTTTTTTTTTTTTTTTCATATGTGGTTAAAGTGGTTTGAAGAGTCTAGAGAGACCTCCTGGCTGTGCCACCTCTATTGTCTGTGATGCACATAGCTGAAAACAGATACAAAGAAGACTTGATGTGTGAGGCATTTGTGAAACATGATGATTTCAGTTTCTGCTTCTAGTTTAAAATCCATCTGAGTAGGAGAGATTGAAAGAAGTTCCTGCAGTAAAGTTTAGTGACTATAAATCATTGTGGAGCTAATGCTTTTACCTGCAACACTATCTTACTATCATTGTCTCCTTTGAAGTGATTTCCTGTTTGCGTTTGCAGGGCATTCCATGATTCTACAGACAGCTAGGCCTGGGAAATATTTTTCAGCCTTTCTGAGGTACAGAGTAGGTCCCAAGGTCATAGCACTTGGAGATAATTTTAGAGGATAAAAATGTAGAATAGCATGACATCTAGATACACATGGGCTGTACACAAGGATCCTCCCAAAGAAATTTCATAAAGCTCTTTTCCTGAATCTGCAGAAACCAGCCTGCTGAGTATCCTTTAGGAAGATAGCATGTTGGGTGTTTTGTTACTACTGTAATTGTCCTGCACTTGCCCTTAAAATGCACTCTAATGCTTTGTCCTGGTAGCAGGCAGAGTCTGTTAGTAGTTAGCTTAAACTCATTTTAAAAAAAAACTGGACCTCTAATAGAAAATGCTTGGAGATTTTAAATTCATGCAACATTGAACACCTTTTTGTCCAGTGCCTGTCTAGGTGGAGGCTGTAATTCTGATTATCCACAGATGGCAGCATTGCTCTTCCATCACTGCTGCAGCACCCTGTGGTACCTGTGCCCTAGGCTGAGAGATCCTCTGCCAGGCAGACAATGGCCACTGCAGAGCGCTAGGATTGTCCTGGTACCTTTGACCTTGTTCCACAGTCTAAAAAAACCTGATTCTCTGTGAGAGAATTGGTGGACCAGATTCTGGTATTGCTGCTCCTCTGCTCTTCTACAAGGTTGATCCAGAATCCTAGGTCCACTTTTTACTGAGTGGCAAAACGTTTTATGCAGCTGACTGTATTGTTATTGGAGGAGGAAGGAGGGGTGTACCTCCTGCGTTTTTGGTTTTAGGGGTTGCGCAGGCTTACATCACTGCACTGGTCAGCACATCCTTCTTATTTGGGATGATGTTTTTTTATCCATGACAGCTAGGAGTTTTTTGGGGTGTTTTTCCCCTCTACAGCCAGTGGATCAAAAATCTTCAGGACAATGGAGAAAGGAGACCTTCCAAATATGTACTTAAAACTACTTCTTTTTTTTGTCTCTGCATGAATTCATGTTAGCTGTGTTTGCAAGATTTTTTGGTATTTGTCTGGTTGTACCTCATTGGATCTCCTCTGGTGTAAGGAAACTTGGAAGGTGAATGGCTGCACATGGATTTCCAGTGTCTGGACAGGTGCTTCTGGCCCAGGCAGGTAATGGCAGGAACAAACATTTGAAGAAAGTCAGTCAGTTCTATCTTACTTTTTTATAGCCTTTGCTAATGGCTTAATAAGTTTGTTCTGGTGAGATGCTGAGGGCTGAGCTTTCAAAGGAGTGTGGGCAAGCTGTGCATCATGGGTAGTACACTCGTGGGGAAAAAAATGCAGTGTCTGCACACTCTATAAGATGTACTTCTGTTCAGTCAATTGCTTTTAACACATCTTGAATCGCTGTTGGAAAACCTTAGTACTTGTATAGTATTTTTAGGAGCTTGGACCATATTCTCCCCATTTCTTGGGTGAGTAGACTGAGTCACTGCTGCTTAATCAAGGTCATGCTCCTTGGAGGGGAGAGTACATAAGAGTTCTATTTTCTGGTCTGGTACCTTAATAACTAGGCCTTTCACCTCACATATTGGTTTGTCTTTTAGGTCACTGGTAGATTTTTTTTTTTTTTTAATTTAAATCACCTTTGGTTGCTTTATACTTGGAGTTTTGTACCTGCTGAATTACAATTTAAGGAATGAAATGCTGGTCTGGCTTTTTAAAGCTATTTTTCATTTTAAGGTGGAGCTAAATATCTAGCGAAGTTAAAATCTATAGCTCCCAGAACTGCTAAAACATTTGTAAGTTTTAATAAAACTCGGCACGGCTGGCTTATTGCAGCTGTATGTCTAAAGCAAAGAGGCCCAGCACTGGATAAAATAATGCCTATGCTTTACTGTCTGAAATAAGGTTTTTGCTCTTCTGTGTAACTCAGAGTAAAACCCAAAATGAACATGTTTGTCAAGTTTTTTTACACCTTCTTCTGATGATAACTCTTAATACTGTCAGTGCTTATCCTTTCTATACAGTTGCCTTTATAGTTAGATCACAGGAAAGCCTGTGTTCTAATCCACGTTTCAGTGGCCACATGGATTTGTCTCAATGATAAATACTTGGACGACATAGTTCAGCATTCCTTTGGGGTCAGCTGAGAGAGTGTGACTTGCTTCAACATTCAGGTCTCGCTGATCTGCAGGCACAGTGGGTTACCAACCCAGTGTATTGATTCCCGTGGAAGGAAACCTATGCTTGGGCATCTGTCCCAGACTTCATGCGTGCACTGTCTTGAGAGAGAAGTTCACACATTGGAGTTCACAACGTTTGCACATGAAGACCCAAATGTTTTTTTTTTGAAAACAGAACAAATCCAAACAAAACTATAACCCCTGACTGTCCTCTGCTGACTTCTCATCAGGCTGCCAAGGCCAGAGTGGTTTGAAGAATTAAAAATCTATGGCACCATTGTGCTGTTTTCTCATGAAAACAACAAGGAGGAGAATCTGCTCATTAATCAGATGGCTCTGTCAATAATGAATCAAGATGAACGTGCTGGCTGAGAGATGTGTTACATAGGCAGTTTGTCAGGGAGCAAGGAAAGCAGTGAGAACCTCGCTAAAACACAGGATCTGGCATGCTACTTGTGATGAGAGCTCAGCAACAGGAGAAGAGGTTAGGATCTGCTTCCTACAGTCTAACTCTTGGTTGGCACCTTTCAGATGTCTTGTCTTAGGCTAGGCTAGACTAGTACTGGGCAGCTCTTCTGGTCTGGCAGTGATTTTTAGGTGCTAACTGATGTGGGAGATCCTGGCATCTGCTCTCTGTTATAGTGCTAGATCAGTGGCCAGTTTGTTAACTGGGAAATGCTGAATAGCCCAGCCATTTTAATAAAGGCTAGAGTATTCTTTCCTCCTCTTCTTTTAGGGTAGAGTGGAATGTTCTTTTAGGCAGTGGTTCGATTTCTGTGGGAAACAGTGCCTTGTCACTGATTTAGCACAAAGAATAAAGATGATGCATGTTTTTAGGTGTCCCAGTAAGCCAAAAAACAAGGCCTGCTCCCTGAATCAGCTGACTTACTAGTGATAAGGGAACAAACTGAATTCCTGTTCCATATAAGGGGCAAATTCAGGCAATTTACATCTCACGCAGTGTTTGCAAATAAGGCTGTGAAACATCAGCACACTGTGGGAAATGAGCACTTTCTCAGACTTTGACCTAATGGAAAGAGGGTCTAATAAACCATCTTCCCAGTCTTGTTAGCCATTGTCCCAAGGGCTGATGAAATGACTTCAGATAGATTATAAATTATTTTCTGTGTGGCATAAGGCCACTGTATGCCGCAGTTGAGTCATATTTTAACTTGTGGGGGATAGCTCTACTACTGTATAAACCTTAGCTCTGGTCAATATAAATAAAGGAAAGGTTGGGAATAACATGCTAGAGATTCATGTGGGGGTTTTTTGTGTGTGTTCTAGAGCTCAGTAAAGCCTTAAGAGTATACTTGGTGCTGTGCCATACCATTCTTCATCTGGCCTTTTTTCTTAAATTAATTCTCAAGCAGAAGTTAATTAGCCACCCAGAAACACAAAGCTTCCTCCCCAGTGATGTGCTATAGGCTTTCTGTAAAGTTCTTTTCTGCATCAATCCCCTGCAGTATCCCTGCTTCTTCAAATCTTTGCAGTTGAGGTTTCCAGGAAAAGGTGGAACAACATTTGCCCATGGATGGGGAGAGGAGGATTAAGGGGAAAGATCAAGAAGGGAGTTGGAGAGGACAGTTATGTATTAATGAACTTCAGAAGCTGAAATCCTGTCTTACTTTGTGCTGAAAGATTTTCATTTTTTTTCCACACTCGCTCACAAGGCAGGAATCACATGCTGTTTTGTGAGCAATAGTGGGTCAGCGTGGCATACAGAGCTTCCCTGCCTCTGTCCTCCTTTCAGCAGTGTTAGCCTGAATTCTAAAATCCATATCCCAAATTACCTAGTTTTCAGGGTCATTGGATTCTGGGATTTTAATTTGTTCAAACGCAAGAGAAAGGATGAGCTGGGGAAGCTGAACCTAAGCTATTCCAGGTTTTGTAGTGGTTCTGTCAGTATCCCTGCATAAGATGTGGACACACAGAAATTCAGGTGTTCTAGAGGAAAAAAAAGATTCTCTCTTATATGTAGGGAATTTTAGCATTTTTATATAGTGCTGCTTCATCCAGAGATATTCAGCATTTTCACAAAGATGATGGTGTGACTCTTATGGCTGAACAGCCTGGGATTTGGAGAGGGGAGGTGACTTGCCGCAGTGTGTGAACTTGGCATGTGCCTTCTGAGATACAAATCCTATGTATTTGTCTACTGGCCTACTCCTTGTTTTCTGCAGAACTATGTCCTGGGAAACCATTAAGCAGGAAATTGGTGTGTTCCCAGTGTATGTGTGTGTATAGGAGTCTGCAGTCTTGAACAATGTTCATGGCCAGAAGCAGCCAAGTCCTAAATTCTTCTGTCTCCTTCTGCAGCCTCTGATCAGTAGATAACACCTATCGGCAGAAGAGAACTGGGCTGAAGGCAGCAGCACCAAGGTGTTTCTGCTCTCTATGAGTCAGGAAGGGTTGAATGCATGTACCTTTATGAAAGGGATGCACATTCCCATTGAGAGTTAACTCATCTCCAGATGGTGAAGAAACGCATCTAAGTAATTTAGGGGCCCTGAATGTCTCCTGAGGATTGAGACATAAAAGGAAGAACATCAATCTCTAGCAAGCTAACTCACAGGAGGAAAAAAAAAAAAAAGATTGTTTTCTAGAGATCTGTGTGCTTTTTTTGTGTGGGAGGGAATGTGCGTTGCATTCCGATTTGTGTAAAAAGCATCTTATGGAGAAAAGTTTTCAGCATTTACTTCAGCAAGGCTTCGTACTTTCTAGGAAAAACTGAATTTGATGTAGGTTCTTTCTCTTACACTCAAAACCTGACCCTTCCAGCCACCACTCTCCTGCTAACAGTTTTTGGGGGAAAATTGAAATTCTGTGAGGCCCTGTCTATGTATGGGGAAGGGACAGAGAATAGTTTTGAGTCCCAGGGAAGTAGTGCAGTAGGAATGTCTATCTTGCAATGGGAATAGTGGAAATAGACTATTCAATTTTCATCTGCCAAACAAGAGCTTTAACAGTAAAATATATTATCAGGCTATGGTTGTGCATATAGAAATGTTGCATTTGGAACTTGTGTAGCTTTGAACAGTTTGGCTGAAATAGTAGCGTAAAGCACCTTAGGGGTGGGGCTGATGTTGATGGAAGGGGCCACCATCAAATGGTGCCAATCCAGGTGTGAATGTCAGAATCTGGCTTCTGTGACAGGAGGGCTGTTCACAATACTAGCACAGGCATTTGTAAAATGTCAGTGGCCAAACACAGTCTGTGCCCCATTTTTTTGTCCTTGATGTGAAACAGCAGTCCAAAGAGAGTATGGTGTTCCAGCAGGCACTGCTTCCCCTTTACTGGGGTGACAGCCCACTTGGACAGGAAAGGACATTTGAATGCTGGGAGCTTTGAACTCTGCACGTGATACCTGTCTGTAAAACATGCAGACAGCTGCATTATTCCGTGTCCTTGTGGTAATAAATCAGTCTGGGGTCCCTGAACTGATCAGGGACCAGCTAGAGGAGAAGGCATTTACAATAACAAAACTGATGTGGGTGAGCACAGAAGTAAAGGCATAAAGATGCACGCAGTGCCTGGTGGAGCTCTAATGGTCTTATACTCCTGTCTGCAGTTTTACAGGTGGCAGCTGAATCAGAGATGGAAATGAAATAGTTTCATTTTCAAGTCCTTACACTTCAGTTTGCTATAAATTGTTCCAATCACTGCCAAGTGAGTGACAGTAAAGAGAGTTCCCTGGCTTTTTGCCTAGCCCATGAATATAATTTCAATCAGTGCTCACTGTAGACATCCTGGATGGACAGAATAGCATGTGTATATGGTTGCAAGGCAGGACTGAAGTGAGCTGGAAGAGCCGTATATGGAGAACCAAGACTGGAAATAGAATAGGGCTGAGAGGATCTGGCAGAGCTTTGTATAGTCCTAGACCTGGAAGAGCTGTCTAGGACTTGCTGGGATGTGTCAGAAGTCCTGATCATGGGGGAGCTGGCTAGCAGCAATCTGCTGTGATCTGCCCCTGTCCCTGATGACCTGTTAGCTCACTGTATCACCTAATGTTAGTCCCTGCTTTGTCCTGGAGCAGGGCTCTGGGGCTGATGCTGCAGCTTATCTTACTGCCTCACCAATTGGGATTCTGTGCTTGCTAGAGTTCAAGGTTGGACTATAAAAATCTCTTCTAGTGTGAAATCTGCCATAAAACTAGTTACATGCAAATGGATGTATTTACCAGGCTGCAGGGGGAAATGAGCTCAGCCATTGTTAAAGGAGAAAGTCTTGGTTTCTGACAGATTTTTTTGTTTATTTTCAGTGTAACCTTAAAAAGTCTCCATATTTTTCTCATGCAGGCTGTCAGCATGCTTATTAGAAATTCTTCTTACCTAATGTGGTACACACCTTTGTGGTCTGCAGTGAATTGGAAAAAAACCCAGCAAAATGTCATCCATGAGACAGCACTGGTGCGTGAGAGGATTCAGACCCGATCTTTGGCTGCTCAAAGGGTGTAGTTAGCAACTTGCAAAATCATCTGTGTACAGTAAGCCTTACCCATATTAACAAACCAGTGGGCTTGATTTATCTCCAGGAACCACGAGGGCTCAATTTTCTTTTGGCAATGATCCCTGTGCTGCTGCAACCACTTCGGGTACCTGGAAGGTGACATAATTTTGTTGGATTGTCCATGATCTTTATTCCTTTTTTGACACCAGTCTTTGTCTGGTGTCTCATTCAGAAACGAGCAGTTCCTTGAGGATGCTTTCTTTTCCAGAGACACATTCCTTCTCCTTATTCGTTGGTAGAGTCCTTGCATGAAACATTCAGTCGTTGTTGATAGCACTAATACTACCAGGAAGACACCGGATATAATCTGGACTGTGAACTTCATTAGCTTCTGTGAAGTGATCCTTACACACCATTGCTGATTTGGGGTCCTAATTTTTTTTTATTTAGGACTACATTTAAGCCCATCAATGTTTTCTGTTTCCTGCTGAGATGGGGATAGTGTGTTTGACTTGTTCTCTGTGTTTTGTTCTGCATTTGTGAAGATGTTTTACAAGAGCTAGCTTGGTTCCACTGTATTTACAAGCTCCTCTGTGCTGCAGCCAAACACTTCACAGTCCTTGAGGGATTATTTTGTGATTTAATACGGGTTCTCTATAAAGAATAGAACACCTCCCCATCCCCCATGCTTTTTTGCTAATGCTATTGCCTTTCAGTGCCATAACCTTGAAAAAAGCTGACAACACAGCAGCAATGCTACCTAGACAACTTATCTTCTGAGCACTTCAGCGTGGGCTGCTAGATCTGGGCTGGAGAAGTATTTATCCGGCTCTGTTTAGACAGGAGCAGTCTCTTGCATACAAGCTAGCAAGTCAGCACCCTTTACAGAATGGACTTTATCATCCTTTGTGTTTGTGGATGTTGTGAGCTGTTGTTTTACAGCAGCTGGGAGAAAGGCGTATCACACTCTCTGTTCCAGTGAGAAACACAAGACAGAAGCTGATCTATCAGAGCCTGACTTCTCTGTATCTACAACATCTTTGTTTTTTCCCTGCTGCAATGATTTGCAAATTGTTACCTGTCTCTTGCAGGCAATGCCGAAGCCTGCACTGGATCATGTGATAAAAGACTAATTGGGCACCTTCTGTCCCAGCAGAGTAAACTGAGATCATAACCTTTCAGGGATTAGGAATCCAATTATCTGGAGAAACAGACACCAGATTGAAATATCCCTCCTAACCTCTTATTGCTTAGTATTCCAAACCTGTACCATATCCCTGCAATGGAAGTTTCTAAAGTCATCTAATAAAAAGATTAGAATTACCCTTAAATAGCTTCCATAAAGATTATTATTATCTAGTGATAATTTCATCTCTGAGCCTGTCTTGAGTGCTTTTTGGATCCAGATGAGCCAAAGAGAGCTGATGGCTTTAAAAGACTACACTTATTTACAGGCCCTCCTGGGTGAGGCAGAGAGCTTGTGGGACTAATTGTGCATTTCAAATGCCTAGGAGGAGGCTTTCCTCTTTCCTCCCCACTATTTCATGTGTGATTGATTTATGGAACTCACCACTGCATGACAGGACTGAGAACTATCTACAAGAACATAACTGAAGACGGGGTTGCAGATGCAGATAAAAGGTAACTGCGTCATTATATTGATATTAGCAAGCACCTGATTAAGCACTTGCCTCACAAGGTTTAAAATGATTATTGGGTCAAGAAGAGGTTTGCTGTCACAGTTTAGCACAACAAAAGCATTCGGCACTCATCATTACCAACCTGTAATAGCCAGAGTGAACATCTCTTTCTGCAATGGATGAGAGAGACGATTTTGGTCTATGAATCCCCTATTGACTGCATGTGAAGAACGGATGCCCTCAGTAAAGGGGAATTCAGAACTGTTTCTTGTCTACAGCAATCTACTTGCTTCTGTTTACAGAAAAAGTGCATGACACTCTGGGTTTCCTGTATCTTGGGTGAGCTACAGATAGATGAATGGGTAGATTTACACAGTATATAATCTGGTAGAGTGGTATGACATGGAACAAGCAAGAGAATACTTGAGAGATTGAGGGTGCAGGTAAGGGAATGAGAGTATAAGATGTGATCCAAAAGAGTCCCCATTTTGTACAGAGGCCCAGTGAGGATTGTGTGGACTGAAAGCATATCTGTGTCATAACAGAGGGCCTGCATTTGCCAGACAGCAATTTAAGTACCTTATCTGTAGATTTCTGCAGAAAATTCTGTATGAGCCAGACATCCACTCCTGGTCAAAGAGATGATAATGAAGGAGATCAGGAAAGCTGAAGAGTGCAAAATTCCAGTGTGCCATGGGAATGTTTCCTTCTACTTGTTTGGTCTGACAGTGGGACAGACGTGGTGGGAACCACAGGAACAGAACTGTGAGACACTGAGATTATTCCCTTCAGCACCACTGCTTGCGATTCCTCTCCATTTGCAGCCTTACAGAACCTGTTCTAGAGCTGAAAAGAGTTTTATGCTGTATTTACTGCTTTTCATTTTGGTCTTACACATTTTTTCCCCAGGTTTTCACTTTCTTCTCTTAACCTGTTGAGTCAGATACTGCATGTCTTTCCCCTTGCTGAGGGACTGAAGGGCAGCACTCCCACTGCTGTCAGTGGAGACGAGCAGCAAAGTCAGAAGCATTTCAGGGGGAGTAATGGGGAGAATTGGGTTGAATTGTGGAGGTCCCTTGCAAACACTATACAGCTTCTATTAATTTCAAATGGAGCACCTCCAGGAAACAAACACCCTATGAATTTTTTTCTTTAAGTTTTAGAGAGCGACACAGAGGTGTGCATTTATTTTGTTTGCTGGATGGAAAATATTAGTGCAACAGGTGGTAACGGGCTGTTGCTTGACCTGCCCACAGCTTATTCTCTGTGAGACAGTGGTACATAGTGGGAAGTTTCCCACCAGAGGAGTTAAGAACATACATAGTTTGTTCTTGTCTGGATTTCGAGCACAGAGGTCACTATGGCCATTGGTTTTTATTAGTTTAATATATGTTGAAGTCTACAAATAAATGCTGGAACCCAGGTGGAACAGATGAGATGTGACTAAGTTCTTGGATGATTGATAATGAGTAGGGACTGGAAAATCAATTGTGTTAATTCCTGGCTTGTCACTGGGACGGAGAATTAATGAGAAAATCCGTCTAACTTAATGGTATTTACACATTATACAGACTGTGATAAAATTGTCTTCAGGTGCTGCTTGGCATCACAATTATGGGATTATTGTAGATCCAGAGTCAGGAACAGAAATCCACAAGCACAAAAACTCCCTTCACAAACAGCAAACAAGTGATGACACGGACCAGCTAGGAGGGCTGAAGAGAAAACAGACAGGCATCATTTTTTGCTTCGTGTACTGCATGCTTAGGAACTTATTGGAGGGATTGTGACATTGGTGTGTGATGATTCATATTGTGTGTGGTGCTGCGCTTGTGATAAACACCATGCCCCGTGGGAATCCTTCTGTCGTGGTTTAACCCTGGCCAGCAACTAAGCACCACGCAGCTGCTCACTCACCTCCCTCACAGTGGGATGGGGGAGAGAATCAGAAGGATAAAAGTGAGAAAAACTCGTAGGCTGAGATAAAGACAGTTTAATAGGTAAAGCAAAAGTCGTGCATGCAGGCAGAACAAAACAAGGAATTCATTCATCACATCCCATCAGCAGGTAGGTGTTCAGCCATCTCCAGGAATGTAGGGTTTAGGGATTACTCCGTGTGGGGCCCGGATGATAGAACACCAGTATGATGATTAAAGTCGTCACTTTATTGAGCTTAGCCGATCATTTTTATACAATTCTCTAAGTTGTTTAGAAGCTTTGATTGGCTGCTGCATGCAAGCATTTGGTGTCCACACGCACAAGCATAAGCGTTGATTGGTTACATCGATACTGTCTATGCGTATAAACATAAGATAAAGTTAGTTATACTCACTCTGTACACGTGCATAAACACAGGACATAATTGGCTATGTTAGTTAGAGCATGCAAGACTTGTCTTAGTCCAATTGGTCGAGATAAGCCCCTGAATTGAGGTTGGTTGTGCCAAGTTCCCTTTATCGTGGAATGTGCACTTGTGTTTTTCTAACTGGGACCTTTCTTTTTCTATCTTCTTGTTTAGTCTGTTCAAAGCCTTCTAAAGGTGTCTGGAACACTCTTGTGACCATGAGCTACTTTCAGGCCCAATAACTAAGTTCCATATAATTCAACCCTACACAGGAAAGCAGGGCTCCACCACATGTAATGGTTACTTGGGAAGACAAATGCCATAACTCGAAACATCCCCCCCTTCCTTCTTCTTCCCCCAGCTTTATATGCTGAGCATGATGTCATATGGTCTGGAATATCCCTTGGGTCAGTTGGGGTCAGCTGTCCCAGCTGTGTCCCCTCCCAACTTCTTGTGCACCCCCAGCCTGCTCACTGGTGGGGTGATGCAAGGAACAGAAAAGGCCTTGGCTCTGTGTAAGCACTGCTCAGCAGTAATGAATATATCTTGGCGTTATCAACACTTTTCAGCACAAATCCAAAACATAGCCCCATACTAGCTACTATGAAGAAAATTAACTCTATCCCAGCCAAAACCAGCACACCTTCCCTCCAGGGGTCTTAAAGCACTTTGTAGACAGCAGGGAGGCTGCTCATCTCCCAGTGCAGTGGATTCTAAGTAGGTGTTTAAAACATTTGAAAGACTTGAGTCCCCATCTTCCTCTGAGTTAGGGAGTGGTCTGCAATTACGCTCACTGAGCATGAAGTTTGTGCCAGACCAGCAGCAGTATTATGGCACTGAGGGTGAACCAGTGGTGCTAGCTTTACTACACTGACCTGCCAAAAAAGTCAGGTAGGAAAGCAGCAGATGGCCGTCAGACTGCTGCAGAAATTTGTGAAGCTGTCAGCAACTGCTCTGCAGAACAGAGCGCTCAGGTACCTGCTTGAATGAGTGGGGAATGCAGGTCTT
Organism: Haliaeetus leucocephalus; assembly: GCF_000737465.1. Taxonomy (NCBI): domain Eukaryota; kingdom Metazoa; phylum Chordata; class Aves; order Accipitriformes; family Accipitridae; genus Haliaeetus; species Haliaeetus leucocephalus. Next base: position 3,783,225 of record NW_010972992.1, on the reverse strand, counting down.
GATCATGACTGACAGAAAAGTGAATCCATCTCCCCAGCTGCCTCCTGTCCACCAGGAGTTAATCCAGCTGAGACAGCATTGGTATAATTGATGGTGTATTACTGAATAAGTCATCCATAAACCTTGTGTACTCAGAACACCTGCAGCCCTCTTGCTTTTCTTGTCAGCCTCCCTCTCCTTGCTGTTGTGCTTTATATGCCTTCCCATCCTCCAATCTGTATTTAAGTATGCTGAGTGCTTAAAATCCCAGCAGCTCCCAGGGCTGTCGAAAGGGGAATAAAGGGAGATGCTATATAGTGACACTAAATTTGTTTTGTGTTTTCTCTCTAAAGATTTGTTGCAGGTTCTTTTCCTCCCATCTCAGTGTGTCAAGGTTTTAGTTGTGTTGGAAAGTTTTGGAAGAGAATGATTAAAAGTTCCCCCTTCTGACAGGCAGACAACTACAGGGATGAGAGTCAGAGGAATAGACCAGACCTCAAGTGCCCCCAGGGCTGAACTCTGCTGGTTCTTAAGCTGCCTGGATAGCCTCTATGTAGCTGCCTCTGTAGCCTAGAGGTCCCAGTTTGCAAATCTAAATATTTTTAGGAGAATTCCTACAGGGCAAGTCCTGGTTATGTCCTCTAGGTTGTGTTATCCTTGTGTTTCTACAAGGGTCCTTAAACTTTCAGTGCCTTTCTTTGTATTAGCCAGATCCTATTGCTGGCAAGAGGTGTAAGGAGCATTTTTCTGCTACAGTCTGCTTAGCAAGAAAGGGACCCAGATTTTTCACAGTTTCCAGACTGCTCCAGCAAAGATTCCCAGGTTGTCTTCTCTATTTGCAGGCTTTGAAATTACAGCTGGGTTGGATACACTATGAGACTTGTCTGATAGTGGTTATTTCAGAGACCACATGCCAGAGGTATCCAATATGCTGGTGGGCAATGAGCAGAGACAGGCTTTCCAAAGCTTTACTGTGCATAATCTGCTATGAAAGAAGAAAATAACATCCTGAATAAAACAATGTGGGACATACCTTTTTGAGGTATAATGGGGTGATCTTTGTCAAGATTCAGATTTAATAGAATTTTTTCACAGGTGCTCAGTAAAATCCTAGACTTAGGCAGAGACAACCTATGCTATGACTATGTTTAAATGCTGGAAAGGAAGTACCACCATGCCATGAAGAAAAGCAGCTGAGAGCTCCCAACTTTGACCTCTGTTTCATGTGTAGGTGTATTTCTCTCTCTGTATGTTGCCTAAGTGGGAGGAATCGATAGCACTCTAAAAACAGTATTTCTAGGGTGTGACTGTGTTATGTCTGGCAAGAGATGTAAAATTCAGTTCTTCCAGCTCTTAAGACATCCAAGAGAATCTCTCTTAAGTGCCAGTATAAATGCACTTGTAATACATGGGTTGACTAGTTCTGATTCCCTCCACTGGAGGATAGCGGCTTACCTGCAGCCTCTCAGCTTTACTGCACATCTCCACTTAGCCAGTGGAGAAATTTAGGAGCCGTGTGCTGAAGCAGCCTGCTCAGGGCCACACAGTGGATTGGTGGTGTCGAAGATGTAAGAACCAGGAAGTGAAACTATTTGCTAGTCCTTTACTTTTTTTGTTTGTTGTTCATTTCATGGAGGAGGGAAGATGGGCTTAGAGGTAAGGAGAGCAATAAAGGATTATCCTTTGCCAAAGTGCACTGAGAAATCTCTAAGCCCGAAGGAGTTTGGCACTACACTGTTCCTGTTCGTTTGAACTCCTCACAAAGGAAGCAGCTGTTCAGAGTTGCTTCGGACATGTGTCCAGGGTGATTTGGACTTAAGGAAGGCATGTTGTTTCCCCTTCTGAATGTAATTGAATTCAACCCTGACAAAGCCAAATGAGGTGGCCACTGTGGCTGCCAACTGTAATTAAGAACAGAATGCTCTCTGAGTAAAAAGAAGGTGAAATCCCAAGCGTTCTTAATTCTCATGATTTCTGACAAGTTTGTGGAAAGCTGGCTCCTTAATCCCCAGGCTATGTTCTGCTTGGAGTCCCTCTGCTTTCGTGAACTCCTGCTATGCCTGTGTCACACGAACATCAGACAGGAAGATCAATGAACAGATTGTGCAGTGCCTACATGCTCTGACATACAGATGTGCCATCTCACAGTGCATAAATACACATTTGGATGGCCCCAAACTGGATCACTTGGGTGCAGAGAAGACAGGAATTGTGAGGCTGTGGCGTCAGTCCATAACGGTGCATGGTCTGCTTGGCTGATGCTCTGAATGTTGCTACCACCAGTAAAAGCTACACTGATACATTGTGAGAGAGGATTCTCAGCACTGAGAGCCTCAAACAGTAAAATTTGGTGCAAGTCTATGCCCACTGCAGTGATCTGTCCTGGGAAGAGGGGCAAAGTGTTTCTGAGGGGGAAGAACCCTTGCTTCATACTGAGTTTTATGTTTCAGAGGCAATTTGTAGAAGCAGCTAGTGGTTAAGGCATTAGTCTGCAGCTTGCAGGCTCCTGTTAAATTCTTTGCTTCAGGTTTTGTGTCTGATAGTGGATCGGATGCTTCCCTTTCCTGGTCTCAGTGCCTAATCTGTAAAATAGGGATAATTGTTCTCATCTTGCCAGAGCATTGTTATGACACATCTGTTAAGACTCTGAGGTACATAGATACTGTTGTGATAAAAGCTTTGTCAGTAATTAAGATGGAAATTTAGATGTTTTTCTAGGTGATCTCCCCAGGCCTGGTTCTCGGGAAGGGCTTGCTGACAAGAGGCTGAATCAGGACTTCCTTTCTTTTGTTCTGCTCTTGTCTACAGAGGAATTTTACCTCCTTCTGTTTTGGGCTTAATCACTAGAAACTCTGCAGTGCATGATAAGACTGTGAAGAAAAAAAGATTAAAAAGCAAAAGGATTAAAATCTAAAAGGCTCATCCACTGTGTGCTCTGGAGAATCTGCTCAAGCTGAAGCCTCTTGGAGAAGCTGCATATATCTCTATATTAGTTCTGACAAGAAGAATGTCTCTGTGTCTCTGTTATTAAGACTGAACAGCTGTGTTACTGGACCTCGGACAGCTCTTAGGCATCAGTTTCTTCAGACCATAGCTTGGAGGGGACCTGGAAGATATGGCATGGAGAGCTGGAAGCTTAAACTGGAAAATCTAGGGCCTGGGTAACATAGTGTATTTGATGGGGTTAACTTTGTTTTCTTTCCTGGGGAAACCATGACAAAAGTTTCTCTGACTTGTTGTTTGGTTTATTTTGAAAATATCTTAAACATTGTGGCTTGATCATGAGCATGTCTTGTGGCTGAATGCAGGCAGCTATATCCTTCTTATGCCAGCTCACCTTTGGGAAGTGAGTAGGACTTTAGACCAAGCACTAGGTCTCAGCTCTGAGAGTCTGCAGAAGAGGGGAACCTGTGATCTGCCATGGATGCAGTTTGTGGCTTATCCCCAGTCATTGAGTGATTTCCTTGAAATTAATGGTATGAATTGCTTAGGAATTGAGAATGAGTGTGGCAGGGGGAAAGGAAGGCATGGAAATAGGTCCGTGAGGAGAACCGTGTCTTGGGGAATAGTCAACAAAATAAAAATCTCAGCATTTTTTTTCTGCACAAGACTTATACTTGGATGGGTCCTCAGAGGCCTTTGAAGACTTCTATTTGGCAGAGCTGAATGCTGGCAGTGTATCAGTATGTCATTTGCAGTGATAATAGTCCTGAATTTACTTTCAGGAAAAGCTAACTTTGCTTAATTCTTTAAGGGCTGGAGTACTTGTAGAGATTCATTATCCGGTTTCAGAGGTTCCTCTCATCTAACTCCAGTCCTGTCTTAACAAGGGATTAATGTGTCGTCTGCCTGGCTTCTAAGTTATGACGGGAGAGTGCAAAATGATGGATTTGATGGAGTAGCAAAACTTGATGTTCATCTTAGGGAAGCAGATATTAAAATACTTGAACAAAAAAGAATCTCTGTATGCTTCAAAAGCCTGAAATGGCTGAGGGGCTGATGAGATGTAACAATAGGAAAAAGGGGAAGGTTTATTAGCAATATCCCAGGAACTCAGAGTAGCTGAATAACTCATAAATCTTTCATGAATTTTACAAAAATGAGGGATGAAATCCTAAACACTGTAGATAGATATATACAGAGATATAGATATATTTCTTTTGCCTGATAATATCTTGGTAAATGACTATATTTTGAAATTAAGGAACTATCTGGTTTGGGTTTATATTATTTTTCTGCAGTCTGAGAATCTATTGAACACTTTGTCTTAGGGTATTGTGGTCTGCCTCGATAGAGGGAATGGGGAGGGAGAACATTTTAAATATTAAACAACAGATTTGACTGTGAAATTGTTACTCCAAAGCAGGAATGGGATAAAGCAGGTAAACGAGATTGCACTCCGATTTATTGTGGAATCTCTGCAGTTTCAGCTTGCAGTAAATAATCTGATTTGTGGCCCTTATTCCCTGCTGATGGCCCAGTAAAATGTCTCCAGGAAACCAAATTTGCCAGTCTGCCAAAGAGGGAGAGACCTAGGGAGAGCAGCTGGAGGATGCATAATGTGCATTTCTCTTTGTATCTGCACTCTTATATTACAGTTGTCATTGTAAAGGGGTGTGAGCCAGCTCTCACTGAAGTCTATGCTCAGAACTGAGTCCTTCTGATGGATTGGGACCTGGCCAACAGCCTTAGGCAGCCCAGGAACACTGAGACATGGCACAGCCCATTTTACGTTGCATGACTTACACTCTGTGGCACTAACAGGGGATTAGACAGGAGGAAAAGCTCACTCTCCCCCAAAAATCCACCCAGAAGGTTCAAAAAGAGGGGAGAGGCAACAAGCATTACAGGATAACTCAATGGAAACTGCAGGCTGAGGGTTTAGTGGAGAAGGGCCATTGAGGAAAGGAGGCAATTTGGAGATTTGCAGGCTTACAAGAAAGTTCTGTCTTATTCCAAGTAGCTGTATTTCATCCCCTGCTGGGAATCTAATCCTCCTTGATCTTCAGAGCTTTGCCTGTGATTCCAGAAGTGTGTCAGCCTCAATGCCAGCTTGTTAGTAGTGTGTGGGGGCAAGAGGTCAAAAATCAGAATTGAATATGATACAGCAGCAAATGCTTTCAGAGCAGGCAATGAGAGAGAAATATGCTGGGGACTTCCTTGGCCTTGTGTCCAGAGATGCTGTGCCTGGGATTGGAAAGATCTGGGGATCCATATAAATGATCCTCATTCCCTTCCCTAGCCTCCATACCATTTTTATGTCTGTTCCCTCCATAAATAGTACCTCAAGACCCATCCATCTTCACTGTCTCTAAAATACAGTGAAGTTTAGTAGTTGGTATGGGTATTTGAAAGCCCAAGTACTGAAATCCTGTGCACATTTCTTCTGCAGGCCATGTTTTCCTCTCTGCTTGGAGCCTCAGGTTCTCCAGTTGCTCTACAGAGTGCTATACGCAGACTGCACTGTGAGAGCTCTGGAGGCTAAGAAAGCACTTAGCATCCTTCTACTGTGAAACTTTTTGGGCACATCTGGTTAGAAGAATGAAGATACTTTGCAGTACACTTGATAGAACCTCTGGGAGGAGAAAACTCATAGCTGAAGAAACTTGTCTTTGATTGCGAAAACTGGCTTTCTCTGCTTCTGTGCAGGCACGCAGCTACATGCTGCATTGACCCTGCAGAGAAATGGGAGAGCACTCACAACAGTTTGAGAGCTCCCACCAAATCCTAGTTTCACTGGAATTGTTCTCTCACCCATGATGCTGTGCTTTGCACATCAGTGTTACATGCAGTTATGAAGGCAGCCAGATATGTGGGGAAAAAACTGCTTTATTCTTCCCTGACATCTTTTTAGTGGCCTCTTTTGCTCAATTTTAACAAGTGCTGATAGAAAGCTTTATGCTGGCAGCATAGGAAGCCCAAGTGCTCTGCTGCTACAGAAGATGGTTAGAAATAACACTGTTTCCCTCAGGCTGCGCAGTCAGTATGGTTCAACCAAATACGCAAGCACCATTCTGCAACACCAGGAATCCAGCCCATTCAGTGTGTCACTACTGAAAAGGCACTGCTAAAAAATGCTTAGCTACTGACAGCTGTAGTAGGAAACTGGGGTGGGAGATCTGTCTTATTGCAGAGAATTGCCAGGACCTGTCCGTGATGAATGTAAAGGCAGTCCTCTGAAGCTACTGGGCTATGTTTCATTTTCCTCTAGCTTTCTACCTAGCTCCCCAGCTGATTTCACTGCCTATGCCACACAGCAACTCTTAGACGTTGATTGGCTGTAGTTACTGACGTCTTCAGAGAAATTCCAACAGGCAGAAAGGCTTTTTATCCCAGTGCTGTTCAATCCCAGACCCCTTGAGTCCAGCACAAAACACCTTGCATGCAGTGTCAAGATTGGCTGGAGATAAGGCTTCAATTACATCACTAGATGGAGCTCACAACATAAGAAATACTTGACTTACAAGAGCCAAATGCTGTCTTATTGACTAAACTGGCTGGTTAGAAGCAGCTGATGTGGGAGGAGTGGCAAACTAACCTGGGGGAAGTTAATGGAAGGGGGGTGCTAGAGAATGGGGGATGAAGAAGCATGAACTTAAAAGCTGTTGTTTTGGGGTGCAGATTTAAGCTGCAATTCTGTGAGACACATTGTTCTTTGAGGATCTGCTGCATCCCATATTTGTGGATAGTTTGGGCACCTCTCCTAAGAGCATGTTGTGGAAATATGACTGGTAAGGACAATTACTACAGGATGATGGCATCTTACCAAGCACAGGTGTATGTGGGCACGTTGTTTCTACAGGCACATACACATCACAGAATAAAAGGACAAATAGTCATCTGTTTGCATGAGTTTGCTTCAGCCTTTCTCACACTCCAGGCAAGTTGTCTCACTGACATCACTGGGAGGAGCATACTTTCTGTATGACCGAGGCATCCAGACTGATTCCCTTCTGTTCACTTTCTATAACATTCATCCTATCCAATCATACTAGGCAGGAGGGAAGGAAATTTTAAATTCCGTTTCTGTCAGCATCAACATCAGAATCAATCAAGGAACTCATCGTTTGTCAAATCGTGGCGCAAAAATAATTCCAAATTACAATTGTAACTAAGCAACCTAGCCTAACTAGTGAGTGGTATAGAAAATGAAATTAGTGAAACATTTTGGTAACTGATTTCAAGTAACATATCTTTTAGGTAAAAAAATTTTAAAAATCCCTCTTTCCAGAGACATTTTGCAAAAGAAGGAAGCAAAACTTGTTGAGAAAGTTATTTGTTGTGATTTACCTGGCTAGTAAGCTCTTTGGGGCAGGGATCATCAGGAGTCTTTTTTTCTGTGGTTATATTGCACCTAGCACATGGGATATGCTCTGCCACTTGTGGCCTACGCATATAACTAAGTTCAAACAAATAAAAGTGGACTACAACTAGATTAAGGTACTTCATAAATAGGTTGTAAAGGTTCAACACATTTCTAGTGTCTGAGTATTACATGTTAGGGGTTGATGTAAGGCACCTGCATCACAATAAATGTTTATCAAAATCTGCCAGTCATTTATTAATGGATAGATCTTTAATGTTTGGTAACCACATTATTAATGCAGTTCCAATACAGACAGTGGTGAAACGTTGATGAGACCAGCACCAGGGCAATTGTGCCAAAACTCAGCATCCTGATGGACTACACATGCAACCCAGCCCATCCGTGGGGTACATGACTGGAGTTGTCTTCACACTTAAATGATATTGGCTTTTCTAGGTATAAATCAAGAGGGAAACCTTGTGGGCCAAAATCTTTTCTGCCATGCTTTAACTGGCTCAAGCAGAATCATACTAAGGATGCATTTGTTCTCTTTTGCTATCTCTCAGCATCCCTGGGGCTTTAAATCCAGCACAGGAGAGATGGTATCTCTTGCTGCCCTCATATCTCTTTGAATTTGGAGTCCTTCTTAAGCCTTGGGCATTAACATACTCCTCCGAAGCCAGCCAGTGACAATAGCAGCATGTAGTGGCTGTAGTATCATTCTTTAGTTTCTTAATAGCACAGTATAATGACTAGCTCTGTTACCATATCACTGACACAGAGCATTACTAATTATGATGATTAATGGGTTTAATTTACTTAGAATAATGTGCAATAATTCCACTGTCAAAGCTGAAAATCTGGAGTTCCAGCTTCAGATCCTGTCAGTACTGTTGTTACAAACCCTTTTGTGTTGGAGAAAAGTCATTGAGAGATGTTATTTCCCATATGTTTTAGAATACAAGCTGCCTTGGGAATTTTCCTATCCACTGATAAGGCTGCTTTGCCACCAAAAAGGCTCTTAAGAGAAATTCTGCCTTACTTTTTCTTTTCTGTGCTTAAAGTTTTCTTTAATGATGCTTTTATAAACAATAAGAAATATTTATTACCTGTTGTGTGGAAGTAAAGGAGTCTGCTGGTTTTTTGTAGTGGTAGATGAGAGATAGCTCTTGGTGGTAAAGGATATGAATGGTATTATTTCATTTGAGGCTGCTGGCTGGATAGGCCCTGTAGTGCTGTGTTTTCTAGCTCCCAGGCTAACTGGTACTGCCTATTGCAGGTCTGCCTGTCTCCCAAGCTCGAAGGAACAATATTGGAAGGGATTGCTTACATCAGGGTAGTTTCATGCTATTCCTGTCGATGTACAATTTGAAAAAATCATTACGATTTTTTGTAGTGTCAAAGCCTCCGAAGATGTTTGGTGCCCCAGTTGAGCTGATTCAAAGGTGATATAGCCCCTGCACGCCCCATATCTCTCCAGGACAACCTGGCTGCTTTTCCAATTTCTTCCCACTACCCAGGTTTGTCTGAGTGTGACTTCTATGCACCAGACAGTTAAGTTTCTTAGATCAGCAAGATCACTTCTGTGCTCTGTAAGCAAGGCAGAAGAGGTCAAATACAATGCAACATTGTCTGTGATTCAGGAATCTTTATGGCTTTAATTGTTGATTTAATTATCTCTTCCTGTAGGCAAGAAACATTCCCTGGAGGTAAAATAATAAAAAAATCCACATTTCCTCTCCCAGCTGTCATTCTGAGATCTAGCGACTCTGTGCTTACAGCAGCTATAAATAAACTGTGCTTAAGCCCTAGTGACTATTATGATTCTAGTGAGTCACCCAATTGACACAGCTTTAATCTGTGTATCTCTGCCTCTGCTCATTACTTATCTAGTATCGCATTTTGTTGTGATCTATGCTCATGTCAGTACTTTGCATCAGGGTCTGTGTCTGGCAAAGAAATAGCTCACATGCCCATAGCACTGTCTGTTAAGCCTTAATGCTGCAGAAGCATTAACAAATTAATTGCTCTGTGATTGAGGGGAAACTGAGGCGGGGAAAGGTCAGCCAAGGCTTCCCAAGTGATTATTGACTGTCAGGAATAGCAGGATGTAGCTATGCCCCCTTAGCCATTGAATGCTGCTTTCTAACTTAAATCTTGTCTAATCTGTGCTGCACATGGCATAGGTGTTCGACCTTTCTTCCAAAATCTCCTGTTAAGCTGCTGGCTGGAGCAGGTGCCCTTTAATATTGATGCACATGAAGGTCACAGTTGCTTGCTCATGATCCTTGATAGGAAGATGATATTTTTCAGGTACACTAGAGGAAGGAAATCTGAGTTATTTACAATATTTAGCAAAGAGTTGTCAGAAATCTGTGATTTTTCCAGCCAAACCCAAGTCTCATTGAAGCCTGTACTTAGATTTTTCTGGCTTCAATGAGAGTTGTATGAAGCTATTATGTGCCAGCCACTGGTGTGGCGAGGTGCTTAATGCATTTAAATAGGATATGTTTCTCCCTGCTTCCTGCCAGTGGTCCTGTCAGTGGACCCGTATCAGAGGCTTACTGAGGTGGAGGTTGCATATCAGTAATGAGCAAAAAGGTGTCTGATGTACTCTGCAAGGCACCTGGAGAGTCTGTGCTTTTGGAGAAAAGCCTTGTAGAAAGAAAGGATATTGCGCCAGTTATGAATATCCTAAGAATTGTGACCCGGGCAGCCTGCCTTGTCCTTGCTGAGCCATTCAGAGCCAGCATGTTGTGCTGCTGGGGCACCCCAGGAAGAGTACTTCTTCTCTGCAGAGCCTTTGCTGTGTGCCCTCTTCTGTATCAGCCTGCACTGTGTGCTGCTGGGCTTACATACCCAATGAACTGTCAGCTTGCCAGAAAGCTTGTTTAATTTTTCAGCTGCCTCTTTGGCTGCTGGCTCTAACCATAAAAAAGGGAATCTGAAACCACCCACAGGCCACTGCAACAGGGAACTCTAGCAGTCTGTCTCTCACCTTATGCACTTTCCATCTTTTCCTCTATTTTCTATCCTTGCTTTTGAGTGGGCTCTTTGCTGCTAGTGTGTGCAGTAGAGGAGTGCAAGATCCTCACTGAACCTTGTGCTTAGCCCACAGTTTTAAACTGTTTATTCCATCACTGCCCCTTCTCTCCCTCATAAATCTAAGTCAGATAAATCTAAGAGCCTGCCACTGACTACTGTTGTCTGCTTTCTCTCCAAGAGTTTATCTGTCATAGTGCTCAGATGTGGCCTCCACTCCACTCTTTAGCTGGCAGAGCATTGGATTAGGCATTAGGGAGAGCAGGTTTCTGTGCACTTCAGGAAGTGACTGGTGAGACAGAGGACAACTCCTGTGTCTCCGCTTCTCATTTGCAAAATAGGACAAGCCTTCTTTCCTCCCCATTTTTTCTCTATTTTTAGATGAAGTCTCTGAGGTGTTGATATAGAACAAACACACAGTGCAGAGGGGCCCTAAAGATTTCATTTGAGATATTTAAGAATGCTGTAATATCCAAGGGGATATTTTGGGGCAGAAAAGAGTTTGATGTTGAACTGTATGTGATTCCTTACTGGCACAGCTCTTATTCAAGTATCCATTAAATCTGTCTCCCCTCAAATGAAGCAGTGTCTTCAGTATCCATTCCCTCTTGCTCCACTGAAACAGTTAATAGGTAATGTTCTTGTTTGTAGTCCCGCCAGGAGTTTTTTAATTACCTGTATGGTTTTATTACATAATGGCAATGTTTGCTCCATTAGGCTATTGGCATCTTTGCAGGAAGCAAACAAACCTACTGGCATCCATCAAGTTGAGTAATTACAGAGAGTTTGTTTACTTTTTTCAGTTTTCCTGATCAATACTGGCACTGGCTCTGCAGCTTGGGCTCTGAGCCTGGCTGCTCATGCAGCCAGTGCTTATCCTGCTGCCTTAGCAGTCAGCTAGTTGGGAGGTGATGAGGGCTTGATAGTTGTGAAAGAAAAGGAAAGGGACAGACAAATGCTATAGTATCATTCCTAAGAGCCTAGGCACAGGCAATGCCCCGATTGTGCCCTGATCTCTTCCTGTAGTATTTTACAGCTAGTGGAATCTAGACTTTTGTACCATAGGTGTTTTTTACAGGGAGTTGGGAAGTGCCTTTGGCTGGTTGTGTTTAGGCAGGCTGGGTATCTATTCTATGGAGCCTTCTGGGTTAAACATCTGTTCCAAGTGCATCCCCTCTTGTAGGAGGCCAGGTCCACTGACCCAGCTCCTGCCTTTCAGGCCTATGTTAAGAGAGCCCAAGTGTATTCCCCTTCATATCCTCATTCTTATGTGCTCAATTGTCCAAATAAGGTGTGAAATGCTACCTAGCAGAAGGGAATCTTCTTGCATGGTAGCTAGCAGTAAGATAACGTGCAAAGTGGTAACAGCCTAACCCCAAGGCACAGATACAATGTCACTCTCTCTATCTTTCAGTCTGCCATGTATTGGTGGGGAATTGTGCCAGCCAGTCATATTTAGAAGTGAAATACTTCAGTGACAGACCAAACGCACCCTTAGTAGTGGAAGAAATAGACATCATCATGGTAGAAGTAGCATCTTGTGCGTAAGCCCTCCTTTCATGGCTTGTTTATACAAATGCTCTGGAGTGGGTCACTGCTAGCTTGTGGAGACCAGGAAAGGCAGAAGACCCTATTCAGCAGAAGAGGGAAGAAGTTAAGGGACAGCAGGAGGTTCTGACTCCTCTTCTGGTGAGGGCAGAAGGGGAAAGAAAGGACAAGACATTGAACTAAGTGGTTTCCATCCTGAACAGAAACACCTTCTGTGTACAGAGGCAGAACCTCTTCCATCTGTGTTAGAATTTAACTGGCAGGGCTTGGTAATGTGTAAGGATTGTGTGGTCTGACCCTCATCAAGTGGAATGTGTTAGGCATTGCAGGGAGAGTGCAATGTCATCACTATTTGAGCAGTGAGATGTCATATAGCCTTGTGCAGTGATTCTCCTGGAGAGAAAGGAAGGTGCAGTGAGCTCTGAGGGGAGGTAAGGAGACTGAGCAAGGATGGCAGAGGAGCAGGATAATTCATATAAATGGCAGTGCTTTAACACTACTCTCCAAGACATGATGAGTCTGAATGCCCTGATACAAGGACATGTCTGTGGCGATAACTATGAATGGGGCAGCCATAGAAGAGTAGAGGAAAAGCCACATAGTCTCCCACTCAGTCCCTGTCACCTTTCCTCCCCACAATGAGAGCCTATGGGAAGTGGAACAGGGCCTTATGTGTTGGCATTCTGTTGATCTGAAAACTGCTGTGTCTTGGAAAGTCAGAGCAAAGGTTCATAATTGAATCTAGCAGGCACAGGAACTCAGCTTGGGGGCTGATTGGTATTCAGCTCTGGTGCAAAGTGCTTAAGAAAAAACTTATTAATTTCCCCTTCCACAAAGAGCAGGAGTGCGACAGTAATCACAGTATCAAGTCATAATAATAAAAAAAAACTCCATTGAAAATAGCTGTTAAGACTCTGGAGGGTTCAGCAGGGGAAGATTGTATTAAGATAAAGTAGATTATAACACCGGTGGACATTAAAGGTTGTCATTGTATGGTAAATCACATCAGGAAGTCACAAAAGCTGCTCTTTACACAGTCATGGATAGAATACTCTGATATAGCACCTGATTTATTCTCTGCCCCTGTTACACTATCCCTGGCAAACTTGTAGGTAGAAAGAGGAGAGTAGGAAGGGAGAGACTTGCCAGCTAGATTGGATTTCTGAGCTGTGGTTTTGGGGAAGGTGGGTGGGGCCAGGCACATTGGTCCCTTCCCCTTCTGCGAGGTGCTGGGGCTCTGCATCCTTACTGCAATGTAAAGGCATGGACTGAAGCTTTCCCTGAAACACTTCTCTCCTGTGGAGCAGCAGCAGTGATCTGAGTAGGATACACATGGTTCTAGTGCTGTATGTCCCACAGGGAGCATCCTGTGCTTCCCTTGATGATGGAGGCTGCCAGCTGTGCTCCCCCACTATTCAGACTGTCTCATTGCCACCACAGAGGCAGCAGCCCACTGGCAGTCCCCAGTATGTGCATGCCCAGCCTGGAACATACCCCAACCCAATCCCTAGCATCCCCAAATTGTCCCAAGCACCTACATGCCTTTCAGCTGTCCAAACCCTTTTGAAACCTGCCCTCTCCGTTCTCTGCCCAAACCAAATTGCCAGAATCTCTTTACTCCTTGCTTAACACTAACAACCCAGGAACAATGCAAGAACACATTTAAACCTGCCAGGCATTTCTTGGTGGGTCTTTACACATCACATAGCTTGAGCAAAGCCCTTTCACTGTTGGAAGTGTGAATGTTGGTAAGTGGGCAAGACAAGGGCTACCGGCTCCCTCCTCCCTGGCCAATGCTCTGTGTGCATCTTCCCAGGAGTCTGACCCAATTCTGTCTCAGATATGGATTGAACTAATGCCTAAAATCACCCCCTTTCCCATTTTGCAGCTCAATGCTTTCAAACTCCTGCCTGTCGTAGTCCTGTGTCCTTGACAGATAGTCACTTTGTATTCTGCCCCAGATCTAATGGTAATGTTTTACCAGATAGTCATACCAGCAAGAGCTGTGAAAAAACCTGAATGGACAGGGCTCTGCGAAGATCTTTGTCCCCCCCACCCCATGATTTTCTTCTCTACAGGTACTACTGACACCTGCAAAAGAGTCTTTGCTAGTGCAGCCTGTGTTGCTTTTGCAGGTGGTTTAACTGTAGCAGCACTGAATTCCTTCCAGTGGTCAGAGCAAGTACTGTACCCTCCAGGAGCCGTGGCAAAGGTTGGAGCACTGTCATCTTCCTTGCACACTGAAGGTGACCTGCTCTGTCACTGTCAGAAGTGCCCTGGAGATGCAACAGTTGCCCTGTTAAACTCCATAACTGACAGCAAGGTCTGTTAGAGTCTCCGGACTGGTCCTTAGGTGAAGCCCAGCATGACAGACCGCTTTTTTTGGGTGCAGTTATATTCAAAACTTTTCCCAAAACACCAAACTTTTCCCAAAACACCATTTTTTTCAACTTGCTTTTTCAGATCAAGCAAATACTGTTTTCACACTTCTACCTCCAAACATTGTTTGGAGTGGAAAGCTGTATGGAAGCAGTATCTTTCCACCTTTTCCTAGGGAAATGTTGTAGTGCTGTTTGAGCCATTGAGAAGAGCATGGACATAAAGGTCTTGCTAAACTTGCACAAATGACTCTTGCACAAATGTGCTTCTTCAACTAAAATGTATGCTTTTTTCCTGTCTTTGACACCCTGATGTCTCTAGTTCTGGGTAAAGAGTCAGTATGCTGGTTTCATTAGTGCTTCTGAGTTTTATGATCCTGAGAAGTGAGGAGAAGGCATATTAAGTATAATAGGATTTTGCTGAAATGAATGTTAGCTTGCGTAGATTAACTTAGTAAATTGTTTCACCACCTAATATGCACATTTAGGAACAATTTTAGAGTGTGAAAACATTTAAAAGGAATGCTAATTTCAAGCCGAGGGAAGTATGTTTGTGTAGAGAATAAGAAAGCCAGGACCGGCCATGCAAGAACCAACTGAGTTAATTCTGATTCTTCTGGTTCAGCTGCATTGCTATGTTTGTCAATGTATTTCAGATCTTTTGCCTGCTATGCTGCTTTATGAGATGGAGGGAGAGGAGAAATAAGTCACCACATTCCTAAAGTACGTCAAAGGGAAAACATATTAATAATAAAATGAAAGCTGTGGCAACACCCAAAGAGCTGGAATGAGAATGGAACAGCAGGCTGTATATTGCAAACAAGCACTATGATTAAACTGCATGATTTCAGCTAACTTGCTAATGCATGGCTTCCCAAAGAGCAGCCTGGATTCACCCAGGTACTGAGCTCTGTTGAAAATACGAAGCCTGTTCTGGGCACTGAGTCTGTTTGCATGTTCTGCCAAGGTCATATTGCCCTTCCTATTAGAAGCCAGAAGGATGTTAGGGGTAACCTCACTCTTAGTGTGCCCCGATAGCTCTTTTCCCAAATATTTAAGCAGGTGCATTTTGCTGGTACAGAGTTTTTTTGAAATAATTTGAAGTTGCATGTACAGGCACTCAGAGGAGTCAACGTGAACATTTACAGACTTCTGTGCTCTTCACTTGAAACTGTTCTGACTCACCTGGCCAACAGCAAAGGAATAGCTGCTCAAGCCAGTGAATTTTTATCAAAATTTTATGTCCAGTGCAGAAAAACTCAGTGAACAGCTCTGAATAATGACTACACTTCTGGAAATCTGTCCTGGTTTCGGCTGGGATAGAGTTTTCTTCCCAGTAGCTGGTATAGTGCTGTGTTTTGGATTTAGAATGAGAATAATG
>NW_010972992.1:3694045-3767167 GCF_000737465.1 Haliaeetus leucocephalus | reverse complement strand
AGGGGGGGCAGTTAGCGAATGGATGTGTGGTGTCTAGCTGCCTGCTGGGTTAAATCACAACAAAATTCTGTTTTCCATCATTGTAGAATCACAACTTGTGTATATTTATCCTTACACAACTCTGTGAAATGTGACAGTGCCAGGAAGTTTCATCTGGTTTATACAAAGGAAGCTGAAGAGGTGACTTGATCACAGTCTTTAAGTACATGGAAAAAATTTCTGATAGTAGAAGGCTCATTAATCTAGCAGACAGTGGCCACAGAGAGATCCAGTGCCTGGAAGCTGAATAGCTGGAAGTGTGTCTAATCTGACTCAGACTGGAAATAAAAAAAAAAAAAAAAAACAATAATTAAGTATTGGAACAGCTTGCCTGGGACTGTGGTGGATTATCTGTTAGTAGAAATCTTTGAATCAGGCTGGGTGTCTTTCCAAAAAGTGTAGGATACCTTAGGTGGCTAGGCTTGTTGCAGAAATGACGTTGTCTGTTTTCTAGCTTGCACTAGGTAGGACACTGTGTTATGCAGGTTAGTGATCAAAGTGTTTCCTTTTGGCTTTAACAGCTAGGAGCCTTGCTTTTGCTTCCACATCACATCTACCTTCTTATAGCAATATAAAGGGTGTATAGAGATGCCGTGGATAAGGTCCCACAGCTCATTAAAATCAGTGGCCAGTTAGTTGCTGACTTCAAAGGGGTTAGGATTTTACTCCTTGTCATTTTACTGGTGCCTTTGATTCCTCCAGCTATTGTCTATGGCACAATGGTCCCACCAGGAGAGCTGTTCCTTGTAGCTCTGGATACCTGTTGTTCAGTTCTTCTGGCTGGTGCAGGGACTGGTCACTCCCCATGTGGAAACCACTTCTAAGCTTGCAGCTGGTGAGGCTCTTTCAGCACAACTGCAGGGTGTCCCTAACTGCACTCTGGCTGTCCATTATGGCTGTTTCTCTCTGAATGTTAGTATTTGAAGCAACAGAGAAGCTTAGGGTCAAGATCCTGGGGCAAGGAGAGAGAAGCTGTAATCTGGGATAGACCAGCCAGAAGTGGTTGTTCTGGAGTTTCTCTGACAAAACTGAACTTTGTCTGCTTTCTTGGCATTGGGAAGCCAAAGAAACTGTCTCCTCTAGGTCATTGTCCTGGTTTCAGCTGGGATAGAGTTAACTGTCTTCCTAGTAGCTGGTACAGTGCTATGTTTTGAGTTCAGTATGTGAAGAATGTTGATAACACTGATGTTTTCAGTTGTTGCTCAGTAGTGTTTAGACTATAGTCAAGGATTTTTCAGCTTCTCATGCCCAGCCAGGGCACCTGACCCAAACTGGCCAACAGTGTATTCCATACCATGGGACGTCCCATCTAGTTTAGGAACTGGGAAGGGGGGGCAGGGATTCGCCGCTCGGGGACTGGCTGGGGGTCAGTCGGCGGGGGGTGAGCAATTGCCCTGCGCATCATTTGTACATTTCAATCCTTTTATTACTACTGTTGTCATTTTATTAGTGTTATCATTACCATTATTAGTTTCTTCTTTTCTGTTCTATCAAACCGTTCTTATCTCAACCCAGGAGTTTTACTTCTTTTCCTGATTTTCTCCCCCATCCCACTGGATGGGGGGGAGTGAGTGAGCGGCTGCGTGGTGCTTAGTTGCTGGCTGGGGTTAAACCACGACAGTCATCTTTACCTGCTTCATGTAAACTATTTTCCAAGCACTTTTCTGAGCATTTGGTCTTGCTCCCTCAGAGGGATTCCTACACGATTTTCCCAGGGAATTTCCCTCTGGATCTTGTGCCAGACATGCATTCCTCACACGCTGGGAAGTATAAGGTACCCAGCCTGAAACTGCAGGTACAAATAGACTCATGAGGCTCTATGTTTGAGGTCTTAGTTCCGTCATCTCCTGTTGTCAGAAGCCTAATGAGCTGTGTTATTAAATGGCTCTACATTGTTACTGTGTGCTGGTGACGAACATGGCCAGTGGGCAAAGAGGAGCTGAGCTTCCCAATCGTATTGATTTCTCCAGTGCTCACAAGTTCTGGATTGCATTGCTGACAGGGAGTTGGTATAGCACTTTAGTGACTGCCCGGAGCCTCATCCCACTTAGTGAAGGCAAATGTGACCCACAGCAGTTGCTACAAATTAGGCAAAGGAGGGAGCTCAGCACATCTGTCTCAGGAGAGAATGTACCTTGTGTATTTTGAATCCAGCCTAAGAACTCCCTAAGGTGGGGAGTTTATCTGAAGATGCTTCCCTTGCTCTTGTTTTGGCAGGATTTGAGGCTGGGTTATCACTATGATTTCTACTGTGACAGTACATGGAATCCCAAAGGGCAGGTTCCTGCTCTATTAGGTACTGAGAGACATTGTCACTTCCCCAGAGAGCTTGCGATTGAGGTAGGTAAGATAGTCAGTGGACAAGTGGAGAAACAGGCATACACTGACTTGCTTGTCCATTTGTCTCACCTAGGTTGGCCAGGTGGTTATTCCAGCTCGGTTGTTGCATATTATGTTGTTAAGCCCCAGTTCATTACTTGCTCACGTGTCTGAATGCCAGGGCTTGCTGTGAGGGAGTGATTGGGAACCTGAGGCTGGTGGTGTGGACACAGTAACACTAAAGCATGTACCTGTTTATTGCAGCCCTCCCAAGAATAGCCATTGTCCCATGAAAGTGACATGGCAGATCCTGTTCAGAGGGCAGAAGGTATGAGTAAGCACTTGGAAACAGAAAAACAAACTAGGAGAAAGTTTGCCTCATTACTGAGTAGCAAGTTGTTGATAGCTCCCATTCCTGCTGGCTCAGATGGAAGGAGATAGTGTCCAAGTATTTCTTTCTCCTAAGGGCAGTTTTGATTTAGGAGAAAGGAACAGGAAATAACAGTGGTACGAGACACAGGTAATGCAATTATGATGGTGTAAAACTAACAACAGGCACATCCTGAGTGACAGAACGAGGCTAGGCTGTGTCTGGAGCGTGGCAGAGTGGTGCCTAATTTTCCATCTGCCTCCCTTGCCTCATAGTGGGATGTGCTGTAGGGAGCTGGAGCACCAGCAAGGGGGTGACAGGACTGTGAAGGAAATAAATGTACCTGTACAGAGTGCTGCCCCCGGGAATGGCTTGCTATTAATAACAGTAATAACATATGCCAGGATGTGGAAGAAGCATCTTTTGTAAAGTGCTGATCACTGCCACTATCTGGGGTAGAAACAAATTGAAAAAAATTGTTTCATTATTTTATAATGCACAGTAATGCCACTTTTGTATTTTTTTATTATTTCCTCGTGTATAAATTTTGTCTGTAGGAGAGCTGTTTGATTTTAGTAGGCCATGCTGCAGATCAGCAGGTAAATCGGGGTGCTATATGAGGGAGGGTGCTCAGCAGCCCTAGACAGCCATAACTAGAGTAGCCAGAACAGAAAGGTCCCAGAAGCTAGCTGCTCTGGAGTCTTATCCACTGAGACATGTCACGGTCAGCTTGTCCTCCCTCTGCCCCAGATCCACTGCAAACGGAGCAATTTGGAACGCAGCCCAAATCCCACTGGAGCAATTGGGATGCAGATGGCAAGGAAAGCTGAAGGTGATTTCCTCCTCCCCTTCTGCCATACTAAACAGTGAAGGTGCAAGGAGAAAACCTTCCCTATGCAAAGGAAGAAGGGGCAGGGGAAGAGAGATTCACAGAATTCAGACAGTTCTTGGACCAAAATCTGTGCTGAAAGTGAGCTGCCTACAAGATCAAGAGAATCATGGGATTAAAGCACGTGTGGATGCAGTGCAGAGAATGTAAACTTGTGCAGCACTCAGGCAGTAAGAAAGAGGTCTCCTGGAGTAGAGATCAAAGGTTATTCTGAAGAGTTAACCTGGGCAATATCCAAGTACTATAGCTTCAACAGCTTTTCTTTTATTAAGGAAAACATTTTTGTCACTCTCATAAACTATACTCAGCAAAGCCTCCTTATACTGAATCATTTATTTTTCCACAGGGAAAGATGGCTGTGAGTGTAGGCTCATTATGGAGAGAGTTGCAATGTGCTTGTTTGCACTGATTGAATGAGAGCATTTCCTGCTGTTCCCTGATGCAGTGAATTTCTCTAAAGGTGAGTAATCTCCAGTCCCTGAGGATATTACTTACAGGCAGACAGTGCAGGATTCAGGCTGGCTTCCAAGGCCCCAGCCCCAGTGCACACTGGGTCAGAACTTGGGGACGTTGATCAGAGCTGCAAGGATGCTTGTACAACTCTGCTAGTACCATAGCTTACGAGAATTGTCAATGCCTGGGTTTAGAGAGGTCACAGTACAATGCAGTTCAATGTCAAGTCATTTGTACCCAAGTTTCTGTGAATGGGGGGCTTCTGATCACCCTGGGTATATAAAACAGCCCCCAGACAGAGAGCAGGCAGGGAGAGCAGCTGCCACATCAGCACAGCTAGCCAGTGAATTGCCTAATAATCCTAAGCATGTCACAGTGCCCTTTGCTGTGGCACTTTGGCTCTATCACATGTGAATAACACCCCTAATAGCATATTACTTGTATGAGATGTCAAAGAAAATGCTTAGCAACTTCTTAAGGTTTCAGCTCTCTGCTCTCCTTCCAGGCAGCAACTGAAATGGCTCTGCTTTTTCCTACTGTGCTGGGCACCCATGCAGAGCTGAAAGGGTCCCCTTACCTGTGTTATCCGTGTGGAAGTAGAAGCAAGAGACAAACAGGAGGGAGTTTTTCCTTTTTCTTGGGGCTGAGACACAAGGGTCTGTGTGTGCTTTTCTCTTTTCTCTTTTTGTTTTTACTCTTTTTTTTTTTTTTTTAATGAGATGCACAATGAAAGGAGGAAAAGCAAATTTAATTATAAAGCCATGTCTTCCTCCCCTCTCTGTCTTTCCGGACTGGGAAGTGCAATCATCTCCCCTTTGATGCAAGAATAAATTCAGCAGCATACATTGTTAAATTATTATTTATTTAAAATGAAAGGAAATTACTTTCAGTTCAGTGCCAGTTTCTAGCTCAGCGAGAACAGCAAGGGGAGAAAATAAAGCCGCAGCACTTCAGGAGGCAACACCACATACATGTATATGTGTATATTCATAGCTGGTAAAGGAGTTGGGGCAACTGCACTGAAGGGTTGCATGCTGCCCCAGATGTGTGCTCTCTCTTGCTAGCAGGCAGCTGTTAAAAAAGCAGAGAAAGCAGTGTCTTCTTTAACCCTCTAGAGCCCTCTACATGCTGAGTTGTACTATTATGACACTTAGACCCTTTAAAATAATCCACTATACTGAACTGTAAGACTTCAGTTTGCAGATGAGGAAAGAGAAGCAAAGACAAGTGAAGAAATATGCTTAAGGCCAGGCTGTGGATAGGTGAAAGAGCCAGAAGCAGAATTCAGTAGCTGCAGCCCACCATAGTAACAGACTGCACGTGCCTCACATCTTCAAAACAAGCCGAGAACATTGGATGTGTTCTCTGGGAGAGGGGCAATCTTCCTGGAATATCTTTGCACCTTGTGTAGCACAGAGAAGTCTTGGCTCACTGGCTAACACTCCTGCTGCTACTGCAGTGTGAATAGCAGTATTTCGCCAAACCAGAACCATTCTTGTTTGTCAGAACATCATATTTCAGAGCAAGCGTGGGAAGGGTAAGTGTCAATGCTGCATTTCTCTTGACCCATCATTTCATTTTTCTGGTTATGAGCCAGACACCCCCTTGTCCTTGCAGCGCACTATTAAGAGGGAGGATAAGGCCATCCAGCCTTCAGTGCCTCTATCTGGTTCTATTTCTCTGAGCTGTGAGCAGCCTGGGACTTTGTGTAAGGCCTTAATGAGGCCCAAGAAAAGGTTGACTTAAAAACTAAAAAATTCCTTTATGATCTGTGCTGCAGATGGAGCAACAAATGGATAATAAAAGGGCTGGAGACTGGAGGCAAATCCTCCCCTTAGATTAAGGGAAATTAAGTCCTTTGGGGGATGTGTAATGTATGAGGCTTCATTATTCTTCTTGGGAGAAGCAGCGTATGATCCCTTGGTCAGAAAGATAAAAGGATCATAAACTCAAATGGCTCCACATAGTCCGTGTGACTCAGACGGCACCAGAGAATCTGCTGGAGGTAAGCTACATACAACTCAGCCTGCCTTGTGCTTTAAAAGCAGTTCCTGTGACACTGGCAATCGTATTGTCACCATACTTCCACGTCTTCTCAGGGCAGGTGGATACATACTGTCTGCATGGATGTCTTAGCTGGGGAGAGGGTCTTCTGGAGGCAAGTAACGGACCCCAGAAGAGACAGGTATTGGAAATAAACCCGGGTCAGGAAGTCTCTAACCCCTCTCTAAGCCCTCCTTCACAGTCCCAGGTACTCACTCTTCTCCTGTGCAGTCTTTCCGGCTGCTCCAGCTCATGCCCACCTCTGCTTTCTTCCCATAGAGGCTCTCCCTGACCCCCACCCCCATCTCTCTTGCACCTACTGAGTCTTATCCTTGTGATGCCAAAATACATTTGTTGGCCCTACTCCCAGCTTCTGAATCCTTTTGTTAATTTGACCCCCCCCCCCCCCCCCCAATTTTCAGCTGATTTATACTGTTCCAAGAGGTCCCAACACATCCTGCATCTTTCCAGAGCTTTGGGAGCACATGCTTAACCTGTAATCAGCATGACTCGAAACAACATCGGTGTCTGTCCCTGGAGCAAAAAGAAATAATGTGCTTTGTTCTGCTGCTCCCTATTCAAAGGTAAATTGCTTTTCTTTCCTCCAAGAGCAGATGCTCACTTCTTTTCTTTACTTCTCTCCCCGGTGTCTAACACAGACTTAGGAGAAATCACGTTCTCAGGTTTTTTTATGGAGTTTGAGGATGGAGAGAAGTTGTGTTACTGGGGACCTTGACATATCTCTTATTATTGAATTGTAGATCAAAGACAATGTACGCTCTTGTACTCATCATGGCACTGCACAGGGGAGTGTGTGTGACTATGCATCTTTTGAGTTTACCTTCTGTATTCCTGCCATACTTGTAGATTCCAGACACGCTTATATCTGTATGTGTCCCCCTTTCCTTTGTGCATGCCAAGCTGTTGTACACGTATTTTTCTGGACTTGGGTGTATATGTGGGCCTTGTGTAAGTATCTTGTGTGTTCTTGTGACTTGGTACATGCTACATTGTTGTTGGTCTGGGGTATGTGTATCTGTGTGCCTGCACTTTTCGGAGGAGCAGGTTGGCTCCTGCTGAGGAGTCAGCATTAGGTTAGACTATAAAATCTAGCGCCATATAGCGAAATGCTGCAGCTTGCTTTATATTTCTTCAAGTACAGGTCATCACCTTTCTCCTCCGTAGTGGAGCTGGGGTTGATTCCTTCTGCCAGTGGCAGCTCCCTAACAGTAAAATGCCCTTGCCATCAAAGCCATCCAGTCATCATACCTGGAAGTGATTAATACCTACCACAAAGCCCTGTAGCTAGCAAATGGGAAAGCAATTTCTGATCGCTGCTGGTATGGCTGACACCAGAAAGCCCTGCTCAGCTGTGTGAGGCATTGTAATTTGTGGCTTTAAAGCAGGACCACCTGAATCACTACAAATACAAAAAAATATTTTTCGTGTCTGTCATCTTGGTTTACTTCTGTGGCTCTGAAGTTCTGAGAAATCCTGGGTGGATTTTCCACTCTTGGCTCACTCTCTCTGTCTCCATCTTTTTCCTTTGTTTCTCTTTCTGCCTCTGCAAAGATGTCACCATGATGAAGCTCTTGATGGATTCCTGGGTGACTCCCACCCGGTGGTGATGGATTGCTGCTCTCTTTGCTGCACGCTCCAGCTGTCTCTGCAGTTCAGTCTTCTGGATTGACAGGGCCTATAAATCACTCTTGGAAGGCAAGGTGCTCTGAGAGCTCTGGCCCCATTTGTGATGTGCTGATGTGACATAGCCTCGCATATACCTCTTGCACATGGACAGGGGCAGATTGGGGTGGATGTGGATCTCAGATCTGACTGCCAGGCTTTCATATGCCACTCTTTGGGTTTGAGGAGGCTGGGTTAGAAGGGATGGGAACATGCTGTTTCTCCTACTGCTGTTTCTTTTCTGTGCATACAGTGCTTCACAGAATTGAAAAAGGAAGGAGCTGTGATCTGAAAAAATTGTAGAGGAGAATTGGGACAGTGGATGATAAGGAGGCCGGGGTGATGTACCATGCAGGCAGCTGCAGAGCCTCCTCACAGAAGATGTGGATAGAAAGTAAGGGAAAGGAAGAGTTTGGATAGTGCTACTATCTTTTTGTTAGTCCTCCCTTGCCTTTTTTTGTGTGGAATAGAAGGAGCTGAAGGGCACAGTGAAGAAAGAGCCTTGGGAAGAAAAAAGGGGAATCTCAGCAAGGCAAGCAGGTGAATCTGCATATTAAACTGTCCCAGGATGCAAGAGACACTTGATCTTTGCGTGTGTCCAGTAATTTGCCAAAATTGTCCTTGGGAGCTTCTGCAGTAGTAGTACTTCATCCTTTTGATGCACGTGACCCCTGTGCACCATGGGTATAGCACAGACTCTATCAATCGTTCCTGTAAAGCGTCCAAACATCTTCCTTGCAAATCCTGCAGTTATTTAATGGAAATTCCCTGTTTTCTTTACCCGTGGGTCTCATCAGGGTAATGACAGCCTCACAAATCTCTTTAACCACCTTACCAGCTGTAGCTTTGTGAACCTCTAGAGTGGTCCCCAACAATTGGGGGCCACCATTTTCCACAGGGTGGCAGCAACATGCTTCTATTTTCCACGCTGAGTGATCCCACTTGGGTGCTTCTCTCTCAAGGTTCTGGCTAGGATTAAGCCTGAAAAGAGAAACGTTTTTAGGAGGGAGAGACGGATTTTGCATGTACTCCATGCAGACAGCATATATCCCCAGAAGCAGCATCCTGACAATGTTAAGAGACAGCAGAGAGAGCTATATGCAGGATGTTCCTGCTTCTTTCCAATGCAGCATAAACCTGCCTTCCAGATTAACCCTACTGTTTTGTTCCCTCCCGCACAGAAAGCCCTCAGGGTGGGAGAGAGAGAGATTTTGTTTCTCAGAGGTTGAAACTGTGAAATGACAGAGGAAATTTTTATTATGATGATTTTTATTTTTGTGTCTGGGTTTGAAATGATGGTGAAAATTCTCAACAAAAATACCTCATGAATATTCAATTACAGTGCCGGCAACACTTTGCAGTCATGGATTATTTATATATGAAATAACCAAAGCTTCATAAATAATAAAATAGCAGCAATCTCCGCTGTGTTTTATGTTCCCCATAGCCAGCACGGGGGCGGGGAGGATGTGTCTTTGTAGCATATTTACATGCTGTATCAGCCCCTTGCAGGCTGGGAGAGGTGGGGAGGACAGAGGTAGTAGAACAAAGTGTGTGGGTGAAGGCACTGGAGGTGTGGATGTGCACAGCACAATATATGCACAAGGAAATGTTTTGTTTGCTGCAGTGCTTGTGGGTGCATCTGGCTGCAGAGGACTTCTGGTGTAGCATGAGGCATATGTGTTTTTGAGGGCAGAGGTGGGAATACCTGCAGAGAGATTGCAGCAAGGGGACAAAACTTTTAGGCAGGACATGTTACTTGTGGGCAAGAACAAACACCTGACTGTCTTTGGCTTGGTGTAGCTTGACAGCAGCTGTCTATATGGCCATAAACATAGGGGATATCCCCATAATGGACTACAGTAATAGCAGGGCATTGAGTTGTTTAAGGAAAGGAAGCCCTCACTTCTCAGACTTGGCCCTAATTGATCCATGCTTGGTGGTTTCAGATCATCCAGAAAGCCCCAGGTTGGCAGAGCTAATGATCCCCTTTTGGGAAAGGCTCAGGTTTGCCTAAGTGGGCATAGGTAAAGTATAGGGCAGCGGGCTTTTCCCCTAGCTAGAGCAGCACCCACTTGCAGTCCCCTCTCCTTTAAGTAAACCTGTGCTATAATTCCCAGGACAAATCTTTCTCACTCCCATTTCCCAGCTGAACAACTGGCACGTACTATGCAGCTTGTTGTACAAGAAGGAAGCATGATTCTGGGGAATGTCTAACAGAGTTCCTATCCTCCAGCCTAACCCCACTTTTCACTCAATAATAAAGCAGAATAAGACTTAATAGCTGCTTTCCTTATCACCCGACAGCAATGTGAGCACCTGATCTTTGCAGACTCCACTGCTTTCAGGAGAAAGGCTCTTCTGCCCAGTTGCCTTTGCTGGGTACTCAGCAATGAGTAATCCTATGGGGATGAACAGAAAGAACTGAGCCCTCCATTGCCCGTGGTCTTCCCTCCTTTCCTGAAGGCTTATGCTGATGTCCTGCTCCCTACGGCTCCCACTGGGAAGCACTAAATGCCAAATCAGTAAAAGTGTCATTGGTTGCTTGGAGGGATGATTCATCACTCCAGTTTGGTGGCAGCATATTTATGCCCCCACCAGCCCATCCGGCAAGAGAAAAGAGATAAATTGCTGTCATCTCTTTTTATGGAACATATAATCAGGTGGTAACATGGAGAGTCGCCTCGGCTCAAAGTCATTCAGGATGAATTATTCATTTGCTTAAAATGTCTTAAAAAGAAAGGGAAATTGTCTCCCTGATACAGTATCTCTTCCTGGCATTGCTGCAGTGGGACACTGCTTGAAGAGGCCTGTTCTGATGCATAGCATGAAGTATGGACAGCTCCCCACCAGGGTCCCAGGGCCTTCTGCAGCTCTCTGATGGCTGACATAGCACTTCTGCAGTGCTCCCAGGGAAGAAGACACGTCTCCCTGCTCAAGATTTGGGAACAGGCTCAAATGTTTCTCAGCATCCTCCTGAGGGCTTGTCAAGGCAGCTTTGAGTGCACCTAGGCCTTTCTGGGCAGGATCTCTGCACATGGGAGAATTTTAACTCCTCTCTAGGGACCTCACTGAAAGCTTCTCGCGTTTATTTTATGGCTCAAGAATGCCATGGTTCTCAGAGAAAAAAGACTGAGGCGACTCTTCTGAAAGAGCTTCAGAAGCAATCACCTAACCACAACTGTACCTCTGTCCTGCAGGAGCAGAGAATCCAGGTGTTTAGAGATTGCCTTCTTGCTGCTTCCTGGTCTGTACAAGTGAGAGTTTCTTATACCTTAAATTCTAATGGCCTTGTTTTAGATTCCTCAGTTGGAACTGACCGAAGCTTTGACTATTTTTTTTTCCTAAACCATCTTATATAGTTAAACGTTTCTTGAAGAAGAAGTTTATATAATTAGTCCTGGAAGAACATCTAGCAGCTTGGGAGCATGTCTGAGGCTGCTGAGTCACTGGAGCGGAATTAGACATCTCCCATGGAACAGGCTTTCTACTGAGGTTTACTCATCTTGCCAAAAATTTCACCCAGGACTCTTTCTCAGTATTTTTAGCATTTTGCTGAAAAGTGTGGAGTTTTTACCCACTGGAAAGTGGCCGTTGATTAAAACTTTCCTGAAAAATGCTGGTAATTTACAAATATGGACTTTTCGTGATTCTGTAGTATTCTCCATCTGGTTATCTGGAATAATAATCAGCTTTTTATATTTACCAAAACAGACCTTTCAATTTAAAACATGTTTTTGTTTGTCTGTGTATTGAAAAATATTGATCATGATTCTGTGAAAAGTTTTGAAAGAACTGAAAATCAGCTTTTCCATTTCCCATCTCAGCTAACAAGGAAGAAGAAAAATGCTCTTGAGCAGAGAAAATTCCCCTGTATCCACTTTCTCCATGTAACCAATTTGATGCTCATCTTTTTTCCAGAGGAATAATATTGAGAAGCAGAAGTTGCTGAGGAGAAAGATTCTGTACCCATATCACTGGAGAAAGATGTGGAAAAGAACCGCCGTATATTCCAGTGGCTTTCAGGTAGGAGATACAACACATAGCATATGTGTTTCTGGGATTGCGTGGTGGTTTGTTTTGTGCTGTGCCATGGGGAAAATTGATTGATTTGAAAAGTTGATTCCTTACTGCATCCTATCTGTCTGTGCAAAAACATTAGAAACATTCTTGTAACACCTAGAGCTACCCTTGCCTGACTGCCTTTCAAATCTGCCTCCTCGAAGCTCCTTATACCGTGTTCATTAACACACACAAAAAAAAACCTGATGGAAGAGATGTCAGAATTCAGAACTATGAATGTGTGTCCATGCAATAACAATACTGGCAGGATATCTGAAGGGTCCTTGGCATAGTCAGCTGAAATGTTTTTAGTTATGAGCAGTAAACTATTTAAACCTGAATCCATCAGGAAAACTTGGAAAGGTCTTCCATCTTTCTTGATGCACTCTTTGGTCATTGTCAGAGAGCCATAATTGCTTGATATATTTTATGTCACCTGTCAGAACAGTTGCAAGTGGTGTTTCTTATCACAAAGAGACTCTATCTTTTAATAATGAGTACTTTCTTTTGCATGATCTCTATGTGCATGAGATAAATAAACCCTCTAATGTGAGGGAATGATATGTTTTATCCCCGGTTTATGAGTGGGGAAATTAAGGCAAGAAAAGCTACACAAGATAGGTGAGAAATACATGTACAGCCCCCTGACATCATAAGTGCTGAAGTCATCCCTCCTTCTCCACATTCTGGAGATTAAGGAACCAGTTATTCATGAAAACTCTTTGTTTTAATAGCCATTTCCTCTCTGCTGCTCTTTTGGGGAGGGGGTCTTTTTTATTTGCTTTCCACTCATGTATACTCACTTTAAATCCAATAACAGAAAAAAGTCAAATTACTTTCTGCTAAGAACAAGGCCATGTGTCTGAGCTCCACACTGTCCTGGAGAACTAGGGCAGTTCCCCTTTGCCATACAGGTAATTCAATTTACAAGGAGTTTGTAAGATAATGGTGAATGAAGCATGAGCTTGTTATGTCCATGGAGAAATTAGTTCTCAAAAGAACACTGATGAAAGAAGTAGGGAAGGAAAACTCAGCAAAACGAAATGAGAAAGGTTATAAACATGTTAAGCTGGGCTTCCCTACTTCAGTGTTTGGAGCTGTCTCTGCTATAAATTGTATCGATTAAGAAACTTATTGGAGCTACCTGCTGCTATCAATTACTTTCCACTTATTGCTTTCTTTACCTGCTGGGCAGTCGATAGTCTGACAGAACAGAAGCCCCAAGTCTTCTTAACTTAGAGCTTATGAAAGCTGGAAAACAGAAGAAACTAATTTCCACTACTGCTGTTTCCTACTGGAAAGGGAAACAACACACCTGGCTCATATGGGTGGGCTTTTTCTGGTGTCTGGAATTGGGATGGGAGAAGTCCATGACTCTATGGAGTATGAGAAATCCTACAAAATGCTGTGGACTTACGTGACAGGCAGTTCTCAGCATGTAGTCCCATGGTGGAGCTGCCAGTCCTGTCCTGTGCAGTGTGTCTGAAGCTGAATACTGCCTCTAGAGCCTTACACTGCAGAGCAGACAAAGGTATTGTCAGGTAATGAAATAATGATGTGAAAGGGATGGGATGGAAGATTCGTAGCACAGCATAATCCTCTGGTTTTTCCACCCAATGCTGCAGTGACTCTGGTAAATTAGGGGAAATCTGATCTAACCCTATTCCTTTTATGGTAAAAAGGAGGAGAAAGCAATAGAGCCACAAGATTGTGAATGTCAGCAGCCCTTCTGCCGTTCTGGAGTCTCTTTGTAACTCCCTTTTATACCCTGCAATGATTCTTCTGTAGCCTGCAGTTTTTGACCCTTCAGGCTCTCTGATGGTGAAGGAAATGATTGGCTGTTTTTGATGATTCTTTATATAGATCTATATATAAAAAAAAGATAAAAAAATAAAGCAAAGTCTAGCTCCTCTTTTCCAAATTCAGACCTCCAGAATCAGAGCAGCCCACAGGATTTTCTTGGCAAAAATCCAGTAAAATAAATGGAAATGAACATCCAAGTTGTTGAAAAGGCTTTGAAAATCTCAGCCTAAGTCCTTAAAAGTCCATTTACTTTCTCACTGCTGTGACTTCAGGTCAGTTTGGGCTCTTGACTTCACTAACTGCTTTAAAACTACCTTGAATTTCTCATCTCTCTTATCCTATGGGATTTTTCTTTCTTTGCCTTTTTTCTCTGACCCATCATAAATCTTTTCTTTTTTCCCTTCTTGCACAAAACCAGCCAGAGATGCAGGGCAGGGGCAATGTGAGGGCGTGCCTGATTCAGAAATACACCCCTGGTATGCCCTGCAGACAGATCACCTCAGGCTGTTGTCAGTTCTTGCATGCTAAGCAAAATTGGACTGGATGAAAGATGCTGAAGGAAACCTGGATTTTATAGGAGACAGTGTTGGGAACCTGTTGGCTTTGCACAAGGCCTTTATGCGTGACACCGATTGGTTTGGTCCTAATGTTGGCATGTGGTATGGGGAATCAGTTGAGGAACCAGTGATTTTGCTCAAATGTTGCCCATTTCCATGGTATTTACTGTGAATTTAGCATTATTTCATCTTCTTTTTTCAACCCTGGAGATCCTTGAGGAACGAGATGCCACAAGTTATTTTGTTGTGTTCAGAAGTCAGTTCCAGTCTTTCACAGTTGCAGTGAAAAGCTTGAACATTTGTCGCAGGTGCGACCTAAAGAGTCAGAAGCCAGAAGGCAAAAGAGAGCACTTATTTATAAAAGCATCCTGTTTGATAAGCCAATCTGATGATTATAAAGTGTCTGAGTTGGATTTGAATTCAAGGGGCTTAAAAAAGTTCTAAAAAATGCTGACTGCCAGCAGCCCTCTTGCCCACATGTATCTATCTAGTGATCTTGGGTGACCAGACGCTGATACCATAAAGAGGCGGGGAGATCTCAGTACTTTCTAGAAACAAATCCCTTGAAGGCATTTGTCAGTAGGATCCTGAATTGTTAGTCACATCTGAAAAATCAGGCTTTATGCTGACTGTACGAGTGCTAGTGCCAGTGGGATTTTGAAGGATGCCATGTGGGCTAATACAAACTGAGCTGGAAAATGTAGCATTATCCTTTGTGCCTAGACTGAAGCAGCGCCCTAGCAGGCTCTTGGAGGCAGCTAGTGCATCTGGAGCACACTGTTAGCAGGGCTGTGCAACTGCATTCTTGACCTGGAAGACCAGAGATCTCAGGGCATTTTTACTTTTAGGGAACTGTTTTTAATTTCTTGTGTTGTGACCATGGTTCAATATGGTGCGAAGGCACTGGCAGCCCATCTGAAGTCTTCCTCTATACTTTTAGCCAGATATGTGGGTCTTTACTTTTTTCCTGGTCTTTTGTACCAAGGGCTCTTGTGCTGTTTTCTGCTGAAGAGATGGCTGCATTTAATTTAGATGGACAAAAAGAGACTTTTTAATGTAAAAAGCTGAACATGGCTATATATTGCAGAGAGATATTATTTAGCATGCAAAAAAAGGGCAGTCTTACCCTGGAGTGCCAGGAATTTGTTTTCACTTGTTAGAGTGCAGTATGAACTCGTTAATTTGATAGTGTATATGTAAGTACTATCTTTCTACTTAAAACTGTGACAAATTCACCCCCAGACATCTCACAGTTACTGCTCAGCTTCACATCTTTGCATCTTGAAAAGTCATTGTGACAAAGGCAATTGAATTTAGATCTGCCTGGCCCCAAATTAATCACTTTTCATACCTGAGCTAAAGGAATTTGCTGAGGTCCTTTATGAGCAAGACACAGGTACGGACTGCGACACACATTAGCATCTCTGAATCTGCCCGTCAGAGGGCGATGAAATGCTCATGTGGAAGAATACGCTGGCAAATGCACATGTCTTCTGCCAGTTCATTTGCCTAGGGTGTATATCTCTCAGCTGCCACATTAAAATTGTAATGCCTGTAACAGGTCCTGAAATTGCAGTCAGGAGCCATATTCCTCTGACCTTCTCCATATTCTGTTTGGATTGACTCCTTCTGCCAATTTAGCCAGGCAGCCAGAAAGTAAATAAATGCTCCCCACCTGGCAGGTGCAGAAAGGTTAGATTTGCATAAAGTGGCCAGTGTAAATTTCTCCTGTTTGTTGTCACCTCTTCTCTCCAACTGGGAATTCCAAGGCAGAGATAAATGTCAGCTGGAAATAGCACTTCGGTGTCAGCAGTTAATATCTTCCTGCTATTTCCCCGTGGCCACTTTGTGCTGCTCTTTACCACATGGATCAGCCAATCGCCTCTTGTGTGAGCCTCTCATTACTGGGCTCTTCTGTTATTGCTTTGCTTACATTCTTGACTTCCTTTTACATTGTCTCTTTGTAAATTAAATTATTCTGAACCGCTAAGTCACTGCGCTGAAGTGGTTGTGCGAAACAGCCTGCTACCAGTTTCGTTCCCTGAATGGTTCAGTGTGTCTCTACCCTTTGTTCCTGAGCCTAGGTAGATTAAGAATCACATAGATTCTCTTTTATGTGTTCATTTTATAGCAAGCAGATCATATGAGGCACTGTAGGTCCCCCAGCTGAGAATTCAGTTTTGCAAAGCCCTAAGCTGTTCCTGAGGTCACTGACTGCTGCTTGCCTGCCAATGTTACTGAGAGTCCAAGACAGTCAATCGGAGTTCTGCATCTTGTGCACTAAAATCTCAGCAGTGCTCCTCTTCCAAGTGCTTGTCTCTTGCTCAGGAACTGTTGGCTAATGGGGATGCCATGACTGAAAAGAAGGAGAATGATAGCCTCATGAGTGGGTCCAGTTTTTCAGGTCTTTGATTTGGACACTCATTCAAGGGCCTGCTGCTGGTGCACCCTGTTACATGTTACTCTATAATGGTTAAAAAGACTTCACTAGATGAGAGCAGAGACTCCCCACTCCTGCTTCCCCACTTTACTCTGCTTTTAACTCTCTCTGGCTGTTAGTGCCACTTAGGAGGCAGAGGACTCTTTAATCACCCTTTTCTCCAGTACCATAGCTCTCTGATTTTTTCAGGTTTCCCTTGCTTATTCTGAGTGTTCTCGGTGATCTGCTCCAGCTCTGGTTTCTTTTCCTTCTTAATCTTCTGCTTTCTCTTTTTCTTTCACACACACACACACACACACACACACACACACACACAAATGCACCTTCAGCCATTAGTCTACAGTAAAATTCACAGCTCTGTGTTGTAGCTCAACTCAGATCAACCCTCTGCATTTTGAATGGTAACCTCCATTGCTTCAGTTTGTACCAAACAAAGAGACATGTAAGTGTTCTTTGATTTAGCCTGAATCAGAGACAGCTGCTCTTCTCACTGGTTCCAATGAGATTTAGCCTAGCCCGTAACAACAAGGTCCATATTGCCATGTCCCTTCTGCTTTGCCCGTGTGCCAGAGTGATCCTGTCTTCCAAGCAGCCACCTGCCCCCTGTTTTTTCCAGCTGCCTCCATCTGTTCTCAGTTGAGTCCCCAGTTCCTTAAGAGCTGTTTCCTGGCTGGTCTAAACCAGACTCATCCATACCCTCAGAATAAATTGTTCAATTGTTTTGGCATTTCTCCAAGAACAGTTTGGCCCCTTCATGTTGGACTGTGGTGGAGGATGGCTTTCTGCTCTGTCTTGCCTTCTATGATGTGTTCAAAATGCACTGTTTCAGACAGCCTCTCCAGTGCTGCTATTGCTGCCTTCAGTGAGAGGGAGGAGGTGAAAGAAATAGATTAGTAATTTGGTTCTAAATCACTTCCCCAACAAAGCCAGTGGTGAAGGTCACTTGTAATGAAGCTGTCATACAGGTAAGGCCTCACAATCAGGGAGAAAAAGAGGAAAAGGAAAATGAGGCTGGAGATGAGTTCATTGTAATCTTGAAGCAATTTCATGGGATGTAGGTGCTTGGATTGAAGTCCGGGATGCTAACAGGAAGGTCACAAGAGAGAAACTGCTTGTGTGGAGTTTGTCTGTTGTAGGAAAGTCCTTTAGGGGTGCTTAGCCCTAACTGTATGAAAACCTATGAGCAGAGTCCAATGCTCCAAGCTCTTTGGGGGAAGGAAATTATGAGATTAAACCATTGTGACCCTGCCTGAATACCTACAAAGTGACTAGGCATAGATTCACATCCCCTCAGAATTGCAGGAGGGTTTGCATGAAGGTTTGGAGACCCCAAATCCATTCCCATAGCAGAGTGGTAGTGTGGAGAAAAGAATCTCTGATTTGCAGGGAAAGGAGAAAATATTATTTCTTAATCAAAAACATTTATAAACTGTTAAAAATCCTTTTTTTGACATTTAAAATTTATGCTTCCAAACAAGAAATTAATTTACCAAAAAAAGTAAATATGTCTTTTAAAGGTTGACATAAAATGAATTGGTTTTAAATTATTGCAAAGAAACCTATTGACTGACCCAACTTGATTTTTTTTTTAGACAGGGAGTTTAGGTTCAGGAAGATTTTTGTGGTATTTGATTTTTCATCTTGTTTCAGGATCAAAATTGTTGTTTGTCAAGATTGACGTTCTCTGGCTTCCATCTCAGGCTAGCACTGTGCCTGGATGGGGGCTGCCTACGGCTTTGGTGTCCTGTATGAATCCACTCCCTCTGCTGTACTTCAGCTCAGACCAAATGTCATTGTTGGCACAAAAAATTGTACCCATCTAGCCAAAGCTTGGGAGCTTGATTCACCCACCCAACAGCAGGCCCAGGACACTTGGAAAAATGCTGTGTGCACAGGGCTGAGACTTGCATGTGAATCCTGAGCACTCCCCTTAGTGCTGCTTGTCCCCCAGCTCAGTGCCTCCATTCTCATCTGCCCAAGTCTCATCCTGGCTCCCAGTGAAACAAATTGTTCATTGATGCAGCTTTTGATTAAATTTCTTGCCTCTTTTCTAGAATTATTTCCCCTGGGATTTCCAGAAAAGCACTGCAGCAGAGAGGAGTGGGAGTGAGGGAAGGAAGAACAAGCAAGGTTCCCCCTGGTATACAGCCTTGAGAGCTGCAGAGATGTTCAAGAGAGGGAGATGGGATGACCTGTCTTTATGGTGACCCTGTAGGGTGCATCATAATTGTTCATTGAAATCCATGGGGGGGGGGGGGGGGGGGGGGGGGGAAATTTAGCGGGAAAATATTTCCTGTTGGTGTCCCTGGATCTAACTCCCACCGTCCCCCCTTCTCACCCACCATCACAGATTTCTTGCGATCTTTGGAGAACCCAGATCCCTAGCCCAAAGAGAGCATTATTTTAACCTGGCACTTAGCCCGCAGGACTCGGTGATATTTATACTGTCAATGGTGGGAAGAGGAAAAGAAATAGGGCACTTGCTGGGTTTTACAGTTCCTCTCGTGTTTATCATCATTGAAGTTCGCTGGAAAAAGACTTCAGGAAAGACAAGCAGGAAGTAAATCTCTTTCTTCTCTGGGGAGGCTGTTTGGATTGTGAGAGATTTCCATGACCAAATTTAGAAGGAACTGTTCGAACTGCTAGGCAGGGGAATTTTATAGAATAAACCATGGATTTCAGAGGGTACCCTCAACAAATAGTGGTGTATCTCTTGGGTGCAGGGCCCTTTGGGGAGGGCTTTGGCCCACTGATGATGAAAAGGCATCAGTCAACCTTTACAGCAGTGTTTTGACAGTTGCTTAACTGTGGTGTAAGAAACTGCATGAGAAACCAGGCATGTTGAACTAGACTTTTAAGTGTCTTTCAGGGCTTCTGAAATGAAGCCTAAAAGGAAAAGTCTTGAGGGTTGTTTTGTCACGGGCTTTTGTTGGGGGAGGATCTCAAGTGTCTGTGCTTTGGGCACGACAAAGCCAGCATCCTTGGAGAGCTTATTATCACAACTCCTTGAACAACTGGCCACTCCCAGAGGGCCCGCATGTACAATAATGCAATGAAGAACTGTTGCCTTCAGTCTCAGGCTAGAGCTCTTCTACATCACACCCCCTGCCTCTTTGTACAGCTATGGACATGTGGCCTTTGTTTGGCTAATGAAGCTGTCTGGAGCTCTGAAAGCCCAAGCATGCTCCTAGCGCTCATTATCTGGCTCCTACAGCAGGAGCCTCCACCAGCAGCAGCCTCACTTAAATATCTGTTATTTCGTAAGAACCAAAAGGATCAATGCAATTGGAAAAGCAACTTGGAGATTCCCCATTTCATGGGGAAAACAGTGCAGGTAATTAAACTTGACAAAACTTTTTGATAAGTAACTACACCTTTGAAGGAATGTAATCTCCTTTCACGAGCATAGTGTCTATATCCTGATGCATACCATGTGCATATATAGACACAATGGCAGGCATATATACCCGTTTGTCTTTGAGCACATGCCAATGTATATGCAGTATACACAGCTGATATGCAATATCATGAACTTGTGCAAGTAAAGAAATATTCTTGGTTATAATACTGCGTAATTCTGCCCATATGTGTGTAAGTGGTGATGCGCACACATGACAGAAGCTTGGAAATTATAGAGAAATAGTTAATAACTCCCATGCTCTGCTTAAATTTTTTGCAGTTATAAAATATGCTGTAGCCAAAAAAGTTGGTTTGTTTGCTGCAACTTTCCATCAGTGCCCCTCTGTCCTAGTGTTTGGTTTTATTTTATTTATTTATTTGCATGTCACACCTATGACGATGCCTTTGTTAAAATCCAAAAAAAGCCCATCAACGTAGTGGACAAATAAGTAAGCCTCCAAGGTTTAACTTAGGCGCGTTCAGATAAGCAGATCTCCTAAAAGCATACTTTGGAGTGGCGTCACCTCATGTTGCCCTGTGGCATAGCAGTGAAAATGGATCTTTTCCAATATTTAAAAAAAAAATCTGAAATTTTCCTGCAGAGTTTTTGTACTAGAAAATCGTGTCCTTGGTTGCAGGCTCATCTGTTAGACAATGCATCTTGACGTCATACATCCTGAGCCAAGCTGTGGTCCATCGTTTCCTGCTAGAACACATAATTGGGCTGGGGAGCAAAGAGCAATTGTGGGATACAAAATCAACTATCCACGGGACTCTTTACAAAGATTTTTCACAGTGGGAGCTGGCCACATTCCCCTGAGCTGCACAGATGCTTGAAAAGGGGGCTTGAATTTCCATGGCAACAGGCTGCATTCTGCTGACTCTGGTAATCTGTCAGTCTCCGGATATGTCTGTCACCCCTGGTGCTCTGAGTTTCAAGGCCAACAATGTGTGATGGACAGAGATTGAAGTGGGGTTGTGCTGGGGTCAGACATCTTGGTCAAGGGAATGTACTACTAACACACCAGGGGAGAGGCAGTGTGAAGTTAAGATGATACAGGCGAATCCTCCGGTCTGGCTCAGACATCAGTTACAATAGGATCTTGCTAGTTGAGCCGTTTTCTGGTTACTAGGAAGCTCAAAGGCATCATGTCACAATATGATTGTGTCCTTGTCTAGCTCCTCTCATCTGAAAAGCTAATTTTTTATATGCGTCAGATGACAAAGTCTCACAGTGTCTCTGTGAGGCAGTCACAGTGGGGAAACTGAGGCAGCCCTAGGAAGTAGCTAGATATACAGAAAATGCTAGTGCCAGAGCTAGGAGCAGGTTCAAGAAGTTCTCGTTTCCTCTGTTCCCCCACCTCATTGTGAGGAGCTATCATCTTTCATGTAACTTGTTAAGTAGGAGGATATTCCTGGTTATTTCTTGAGTCACTTCTAAGAAGAGAAAACATTTAACACGCACATACTCAAAATAGTAGGCAAATATGTTATAGTGGAATAGAGGACAGTAACAATGGACAAACCTGAGGAAAGGGAATTGTGAGCTAAGAGATAAGGGTGGGATGGGCTGAGGAGTTTTCTATTTCTGGGTGGGATTGAAGCAGAGGAGGAGGGCAAGGTGCATTAATGGCGGTGTGAGGCTGAGTACAAACTCAGAGGGATAGGAAAGGCTCTGTCTGTCTTGAGTTTATCCTGAGTTCAGTGCAAGCTCAAGGACTGGCACAAATTTTGTTTCCCATGACGCATGTATTTCCCATGAGCTGCGGGAAAAATATGGGTTACAGCTTACAAGAGAGCATTTACTGAAAGGGCTGTGCATTACTGGAGCCAGAACATTGGACCTGGGGGAAAGGGCAGACAGGCTCATAAAGGAGGTTTCTGTGATGATCTTTGAGATCTTTGCCAAGCTGCCTGGAAATGTCTTCTTTTAACATGTATATGATGATCCTGGTTTTCTGTTGTCACGCGAAGCCACTCCAGCACAGAGGCACCACTTGTGGCAAGCTGGGCTGAGAGGAGAAGCTGAGGGAGGGGGATGGTGTGCCGTCCTTTTCCATCATGTGGGAACATATTGGTGTGGCTGTGCTGCAGGATGGAGGGAGGTGGCAGGCAGAGCACTAGCCTCAACTAGCTCACTAAGGGGGAAAAAATGTATCTTGGCCCCCTTGGGGACACCACTCATACTGTGAAAGAGATATCCAATGAAGACGTCACTTCTGTGTGCAAATGGGAGAGGAGTGGGACGGAGAGAGCTGCATCCCCTTTGAGAACTGGGTTATCCTTAGGGAACTGGCATGCAGGGGAGACTGAGCATCTGTAGGCTGGCAGGCAGCATTTGCCTCTGCTGAGCAAGTGTGTTTATCTCTAGAGCTCTCAGCAATGTTTATGGCTGAGGAAGGGTGTAAATCTCATCGGATTCAAGTCCTTGGTGGATAATTATTCCCTCCTTCTTCCACCCCCACTCCCCATGCGCTCCTGCCCTGGATATGAGACACTGTTCACAGATTATAAATGGATGCAATGCTATGCTTAATGTGGAGAGACACCTTATAATCAGGTGAGGCACAGGGTGGGAGGTGAGGCACAGGGTGGGAGGCAGCTTGCCAGTTCCTGCTCCTTCCCATGTGTAGTCAGTCCCTGAGCCTCCTGTCATGCTCATCTTTGGGAAGCTCATTTCTTCCATTTCCCCTTAAAATGACTTGTAGCCTATAAAGCCTGGAGCAGGGCAGCTGCGTGCTCAGAATACTAAGGTGCCATCCCTAACAGGAGAAGGTGGCGGGGTGCAGGGAGGGAGACTGCCACTCTAATTCCACATCAGGACTCTGGTTTGGCTCTTGCAGCTTATGAGGCTATCAAAGCCTCTCACTTAATTACAGCCATAGCAATCAATCTTTCTTCCTGTTCATTATGCTTCCAGCCAGGGTTAGCAGTATTTTTATTCTTGAGGCCTCAGGAGAATTTTCAGTTCATAAGGCATCACAGCCAACCATAGTGACTGGTATGGGTTGTGTCCGTAGGAGTGCATTCCTGCCCTATGGCTGGAGGAAAAGTGTGGGGCAGTAAAACTTGGGACATCTGGCACTGTGAGATTTGGTTCTGTTTTGCACGATGGAGGTCCATTGAATGGGCCCTGTGCCTGGAGAGGCATACAGGGCTTTGCATTAACTTGACATGACCAGCTGAGTTGCTAGAGCCCTTGCACAGTGGCAGTTAGTTGTTCCAAGGCATTATGACTGGGCTGAGTGTAACATATCAAGTCATTATGGCATTATCTCTTCATTACACGCAAAGTGCTGCTGGAGCTCAGGGAGGAGCACAGGGACAAAGACAGAGAGGAGGGAAGCGGCTCATTAGCTGCCCAGAGGAATCAAGCTGAACATCTCTTTTTTTCAGGCAGAGGCTCTGTCATCACCTGCAAAGAACAAGTCTATTAGAAATTAGGGCTTGCTGAAGGACAGCTGTGTGTATCAGTATGTACATGTGCTAATACACAAGTAGAGCATGTCACCTACATACACCCCTACCCCTGGACCAACTAACACACATACAATGCACATCTTGCATAATCCCATAATGCAAGAACAAGCAGCTTCCCTTCCATCACTGTCCACTTAAATTTAGAAACACATGTACCAAAACATGCTCTTGCATCTACACACATGTTCATCTGCTTTATAGGGACTGCTTACAACCGTGTCCAACAGTCACATCTAACAATCTCACATGTGCTTACCCTCCTACCAGAGCATGCACAGCAACTGCACCAAGCCTACGCCCTATGGACAGGGAGTTCTGTCTCCCCTGTATTCATTCTTCTGTGCTCATACTGTGCACTCCAGTGCATTCTGTCCCTTCAGCTGTGAAATCTGCTTCTATGCAGATGCATTCACCGGCAGAAGTATGTTCTTTCTTTTCCCTTCCTTCCAATTTTCCTTTATCCTGGTTTCCATGAGTTCTGCTGGCATGCACTGGGGCTCCCACAAGTTTTCCCACAATCATGCCCTGTCAGAACCAGCCGGAGCACTTGCAGCAAACATGAGGACTGGCAGAGTGAGCTGGCACAATGGCTAGATGAGCTTTCTGGTGTAAGGCCCCCTTTCATGGGGGCCAGGAAGCATTGCAACTTGTATGTTATTCTGGATGAAGCATGGGAAACAAACTCCTGGTCATCTCTTAACTCACCCACCAGCTGCTGGACTTTTGTCTACAGTGACTCCTTATCCCTGCTGCTCTCCCTCATCGGGCATGGATCAGGAGGCCATTAACTTGTTTACTCCATGCTGGCCCCAGCCTCACAGACTTCTTGCTGGACAATATATCAAGAAAAAGCATTTGGCAAGATTTATGGGGCTGTTGCTGCCAACTGTGGACTGTGGAAAGTAAAAAATGTCCTTTCTGAGGCAATAAAATATAAAACGGGACCCAATTTCTCTCCAGGGTAGGAATCATTATGTTTGACAATGCTGTAAAACACATGGCGCTACAGCACGGGGGTGAGAGCCAGAGTAAACGCTGCCTTCGGAAACCTCATTCATTGCAAAGCTCGGATGTGTGATTCATTGCAAAACAAGACAGGAAGGGTCTTGGGTGGAGACAGTCTCCCTTCAGCCTTTCTCTTCTCTGAAAGGACTGGAAATCCCTCTACAAGCTTTGCACAGATTTTCTGAAACATTTTAAATTCATTCTGTTAAGTTGGAGTGAGTACTCTGGATATATACAGTAAGACTGGTTTACTTCTTTATTAAATCAGTTTAGCTTAATTGGCTCACAGAATGATTAAACTGATGGAGTTATATGAAAGAGTTTTCACTAGTTAAACTGTGCCAATTAGTAATCAGGCCTGATAGACCTGAATCTTTTTCTTTGTGCCAGAGACTCTGGGCTTTGTACAAAGACTTTGTACAAAGACTTTGTCTAGGGGAGAAAATAGCTCTCAGCTGATTAATTTCTACTTGTATGTCTGCCTATTTATCCTTCATTTCGTCTACACCTATTATTGTGGTGGTCTGTATATACTGTGCATCTCTGGCAATGTTACTGTAGTGAAATGCCAACTAAAACAGTTTGATTTAAGTTACACTATGATAGGGAAGACCTATATTTCTAAAATCTATCTGAGGTGAGGGAAAGAGAAGGTGTTATGTCAGGCAGGAGTAGAAAATGAAGGAAGGTGAGAGATGTAGCTGTAGGGCTCAGTTGTTCCCCTGGGTGTCGATGGGAAAGAGATGTTCATGCTAAAAATATAGTGCAAACTGCATTGTCTCATCCCCTATGCACTGTGCTCTGCAGAGCCTGTGTGCCCAGCAAAGTTATGTTAGCCTGGTGGGAGAAGCATCTTCTCTGGGTCCTTTTAACTTCATGTCAACATTTCCAATTCTTAATAAAATCAGATTGCCTCAGGACTGAAAATTCTTGATGTTCAGTTCTAGGAGGGCAATAATGAAAAGATAGCCCTTTGAGAGGAAGAAAAACTATATTGGGCAAGTCTGAGATTTCTCCTTTTCTCTAGGCTGACTTCTCCTGGAAATACACCCTGTTCTTGCTTTGTGAGCACTAACCACTGACTCTGCAATAGTAGTGGTGTCCCAACAGTCTTGTGTTTGGCTGTGCTTGATGCTGGATGACCCTTGGTAGATCAGACAATTTATGTTTCAAAGGGGGCTGGGGAAAACATAAGGTGGATCTGTCCTTCATTCTATGTATCTCAGGAATTTCAGTGTAAATGTAAAAGGCAGTGAGATCACCTCAAGCCAAGACAGCAGGGGGTTTTGGCTTACCAACAGCATACCTCGTACGACCAGAAGACAGAGTACTCCAATAAGTGGTTGCTTTGACTGCATTTGTAGATGCAGATGTTTACCTCAGTTGGGGCACTGTAATCAGCTGACAGCTCCAAAGAACACAGTAATAAAATTTTGAACAAATGCTATTCTGGATTAATGGTTACCCCTACCAGCAGGACAAGATTCCTTTGATCCTCAGCAGTACACATTATTGTTAGCTTTTTCTTTCTCCAGTGGATTCCTTCTTTAATGGATAAGTTTCTTTTCTGGAATATTCTTAGATTCTGCTTATCTGGTTTCAAATGCTTTGAATCCAACTAGGGCATAATTTACACAAGTATTGAACATACCATATAGCCTGTAGTATGTGTCCCATTATATCCTAATAAGTCTCTAGAATATGGACTATATGGGCTAAATTTTCACATGGTCACAAACTAAGGCCGGACTATTTGAAAGAGGTAAACACTCCCTTGATCTCTCAAATGCTGAACTATTTGGGAATTCTGATCCATGTGGTGATGAACTGCATCTCCCTCCTACTGCCTGCCCTTGCTTCTGCCCAGCTCCTTCCACAATCTGTGTTTTGTACATCACAGCCACTTTGGAAAACATGCAAGAAGACCAGTCCCCACTGGCTCTAAAACACTAGAACATTTTCGCACAGCAACTGCTGCAGAATAGGTAAGTGTATTATATAAGGCACTCTTAATGTCAGGCAAAGGCAGTGGTGTGATTATGATGTGTGAAAGAAAATGAAAGAACTCTTAAAAACAAAGGAAAAAGAGGTGAAAAAACACATTGAGGGCAGCAATTTCTTGTTTGGACAAAAAACGGTTTTAGTGAAGAACCCCTCTTTTATTTGTCCTGGTTCTCCTTATCATCTCCCAACACCGTATCTCCCTCTTCTATCAGGAACCTGCTCTGGGGTTTATTCTTTACTATGCAAGCTTGTCATGTCTGTGTTTAATGAAGTTTAATTATCTTCTGAGATTCAATGAATAATTATAAATCTCTTCAAGATGCAATCACAAGCACTTCATGGTTCATTAACGGTGGAAAATCAATTGTAATTCACGTAATCCCTCTCCCCTGACCAGCCATACGCTTGTCCCCCCTGTGCACCTTGTTGTTCCTCCCTCATTTCAACACTGGGGAATACATTAATCTATTTTCCTATGAAACAAGTTAGAGTTTAGGGTAGAGGCAAAGAATTGGAGAATGCAGGAAGTGGGAGATAAGAGCCTAGACAGTGAGGTTAGATAAGCCTACAAGTGAACTCCGTGTCATGCTGTGGGTGCTTTGGAGGTGTCATGAGCTCCAGATTGCCAGTTTCCTCGGTTTAGAGACACTCACCTCCAAGAGTGTAGTGGCCTCCCTTTGGGAATTGCCTTTGGCTGTATACATCTTGTCTTCCTCTTGATCTGGTCTTCAATTTGAACTCAAGTTACAATTTACCCTGTTGAAAATCTCCTGAGATCTGTGAGCCTTTGCACTATTTGAAAAATAAGGACTGAAAGTTTGTTTTTGTTGGGACTGAAAAAGCTGGAGGTGTCAGCCCTGGCACAGGAAGCTATTCAGTGTTATCTTTAACTTTCTAAACAGCAGGCAGCATGTGAATCTAGCTGCACAATGATCCTGGAGTGACCTTTCTAATTGAAACTCTTTAACCTTTCAGCACAATTATAGCTACAAAATTTTACTGAATGCAGAAAAGATGGTTGTTTTTTAATTTTTTTCTAAAGGTTAAAAGATTGAAAAATAAAAGAGAAAGTGAGATAGAGAAAGAAGGATGGAAATTAATGCAGTTGAGTTGCAGTTTCCAGCAGCCCCAGGAGAGCTCTGCAATGAAGATGACATTTCCATACAATTGACATTTCCTGGCTAGAGCAGTCCTCTGATTTGCATCTGCTTGTGTGCGAAGACCATCATGAAGAGGATCATTTAATTTCTCATATTCATCAAATGGGATTTAATTTTCCCCCATCCCCACATATCCCACATCTCCTTTCCAGAACTGGTACAAGCTGTGAACTCTGCCTTTCCTTCACCTTTTGTAGGGGTGACCTTTGCCAAACTTCCTTCTTTTTCAGCTCTCTGTGGAGTTTTGCAGAAGTAAGACTTGCTTTTTACTAGAAAGATGGGTGGGATAGGAACAATGGCTCTCATGATTTCAACCTCCAGATTTGGAAGTCAGTTTCTTTGGTTTTTTCCATTTATTTGTCTGTTTGCATGTTTGTGTTTGTGTGTACATCTCTTCTTGGCAGAAGTTGCTGTAT
The DNA here is from genome assembly GCF_000737465.1 of Haliaeetus leucocephalus. Classification (NCBI taxonomy): domain Eukaryota; kingdom Metazoa; phylum Chordata; class Aves; order Accipitriformes; family Accipitridae; genus Haliaeetus; species Haliaeetus leucocephalus. The sequence goes on along the minus strand of NW_010972992.1, from coordinate 3,739,045 downwards.
GGCACTACAAGGACTCCATGCAGAGCATAACTTTGTGGCTTTCAGAGTCTGCAGGCTCATATATAGGCTTCCAGCATCTTACACACAAGTCCTTCATGGGTGATAACTTCCTCCTGGGCACAGGTTGCTGTGGAACAGAGCAACTTTTCTTCCAGATTGTAGAAATTTTTCCAAAGTGCATGTATCAAACTGGAGATGTATGCTCCATGACACTACATTGCTCTGAATCTGCTTAACTCAATTTAGTTGAGTAGGATATGCATCTTCACCTGAATTATTCCTCTTCAATAAATATGATGCTGCAGTAATCAATTGGCATGTAATTAACAAACAATAACTATCTTATTAAACCTAAATGAAATGCAAATGCAATTCGGATTAATTTAGATCCCCAGTGACAAGTTCCTTTGCTTCCCCTTCAGCCATTGCTCCTCTTGAACAAGAGCTGCTGCCACGGCTGTCACTAGATACAATAATTGGCATGCTGCCTTCTAGGGCCGTGTTGAACCAATGTTTCATGCATGCCTTGTGCTTGCACAGCAAGTCACTATGGGCAAAGCTGGATCAGTTCAGTCAGCAGCTGTAGGCCACAAGGCACAGTGCTTTTATTAACCCTCTAATCCTGATACTTTCCTATAGGGGCACTTAAGACAGCACAGAGATCAAGGCCAGCCCTTTCTTTTCACTCCTTGCCACCAGTGCCATAGCTTCTGTCTTTGCCCCAAACCATGGCTATTCTCAGCCTCTGCCTCAGTCCCTCTAATCAGTGCTTTGCTACCTCTCAGCGCCTGGCGGGTGTGCAGCTGCAGCAGTTCCTTAGACTGAAGCCACAGCTGCTGTATATGTGCTAACTGCTTGCCCTGTCGCTCCACTGTCCCTTATTGCAGCTGCTCCCCTGCCTATCTCTCCAAACTGGGCTTTCTGAACATTGCTGCTCACTGAGCACAAGGGTGGATTAATGCAGTTCCTGGCCGGGAGCTGTTGTGTTGCTGGGAGCCCTGATGGATGGATGAGAGTAAACTAGAAACCCCAGCAACTTGGTGAAACAGGCTTTGCTAGCAATCAGATAATGTTATTGTCCCGATCGAATCTGAATTCAGGTGGTTACCAGCTGTGTACCATGGGACAGGATTTTGAATTGGATGACACAAATTAGAGACAACATCTAAGGCACAGTTGTCCTAACTTGCCATGTAACATTGATACGCGATGCTCATAACACACACTTTCAGCTGAGAAATGGTTGTGTTCAGTGGTGAATGAGCTGATCTTTACCTGGTGTCATCCAGGGCATTGGAGCAACACTCAAGGCACTTGAGTTTGTTTCTGGTTTGGCCAGTAATCTGCTCTAATACCTTAAGCAAGTGATTTAATCTCTCTGTGCTTTCGTTTTCCTGTTTATAAAATGGCTATAATGATACACTCTTTCTGCATAAAAAGCTTCAATATCTTTTGCTGAAAAGAGCTGTGCAAGACTAGATGTTTTCTTTAATATCCTCTACTTTGATGTTTTATGAAAATAAAAGACTCTACAGATGAGATGATTAGATACAAGTTTGATAACTGTTGACAGATTGTTATTAGCAAGAAAACCACTGGAAAGCATTCCTTGCAGATTTTGACCATCATGGGCAAATTCTTTCCTATAAATGTACCCCCCAAATCTTACTTGAGCACAAGTTACCTTTTGACCCTGCTTACACTGAGAGAATTGATGACTGACAAAGAACTTAATTATTTAGGAGAGAAGCTGAAGATAGGAATGGTATGCAGGTAGATAATTGTGCTTCAGTTACACAGAGTAACAGAAAGACTTTGATGAGTAGTATTCCTGTTGTCTTAAATGTGTCTACAAAAGAAGGCTACTCCTGTAAAACTAAACTGCCTCTGAACTTCTTTCAGAGGAGAGATACACATTCATAGAATGACAGAAATACTTTAGCATCTTTTAGAGAAGAAGTGCCAAGCAAAATGGAAACTTCTGCCTTAAATTTCCAAACTAGGATCTCTAGGACATATTCACACAGCTTTTAATTAATTGATGGTTCAATTCCTGGCATCTTGCAGGTGCAAGGTAAGGTAGTCCAAGAGCACATCTCAGATATTTTGCAATTCCTCATGCTGATTTAGGCCTGTTTCTCAACCCAGAGGAGCTGAGTAGGAGTTTATCATTGCTTCAACGGAGCAGGGGCAAGCCCTTTACAGAAGGAGGCTTTCATTACTGTGCAGTGGTGAAAAGAGTCACTTACAGGGCCAGAATGTTTCAGTAGTGAGGTCTCAGAAAGAAATCCATGTATGCTTCCAATGCAGATTAGCGTAATCTAATAGAGCCCAGCATTCAGGATCCACCAGATCCGTTGTGCATAGGCTATGGTGGTTATAAACTGGCAATGGGCCATTAATGTGCAGACTTAGAGCTGCTGAGGATCTGGTCTAGGGTGATAAACTGAAAAAATAGATACTTTTGTCCTTTATGAGATGCTCTGTATTTGTAGGAAATCTAGCAACTGCCCAGATTGAACTGTGGCTTTTGGGAGGGTCTATACAAAACTGAAGGAGTGATTTCATACTCTGTCATAGTGGTCTAGGCTCATCACTGAGCAGAGTGTCATCTACTGCGTGCCAAGAATCTTGTTTACATAATTTTTTTTAGAAATTTTAATCTCAACACTTTAATGCACTTGCAAGTCTTATGGGAGATGAAACTAGGAGGAAGCCACAGGGTACTCTGGTGGGAAAAGAACTGGCTTACACATTTCAAAATAGAATATTATTGCCAATGTAAAATGCAAGGGGCCAAGCGCAGGATCTGCCTAAAAGCATTTGAACAGTCCAGGGCTGCAAAAAGGTTATAAAACACATATTTGTTTTCCCCAGTCCTGCAGCTGTCTGCCATGCTACTGAGTGGTAAACTGCTGAGGACTTCTGTAATGAATGCTGGTTGCCATATGAAGGTCTATGTCCTTCCTTCTGGCCATACCAGAAGTGGGTGTATTTTTCCATGTATGTGAGTAGAAAGAGAGAGGGAGAGATCACCTTCCTTCCCTGTAATTTTGATGATGATGCTCTGGAATATATCCCACCAAGGGGAGCAGCTCCTGGACCCATTTCTTTCTTGCTCTTTACCTGCTTTCACCACTTTTAGCAGGGTGAGATAGGTGCAACACAGTCTCACTCCCAGTGGTGACAGTTCACAACTGCTTCGCACTGATACAAAGTGGGATACAAGAACAAGATGAAGAACAGACAAGGCCAGTACCTGGTAGGGGTTTGCCCTACATCCTGGAAGTTCCCTGTGCTGCAGGCTTTTGCCCTGCTTTTCTTTGGGGGGAGAGGGGGGTGAAGGATGGCTTGTGTTAAGTGAGGGAGCTGCTGTTTGGGAATCACCTCTATTACAGAGCCATTAGATAGATGTTCCTGAAATAGCAGCAGATCAATTGATTCATAAGTAATTAATGCGTTCCCCTCCCCTTGGGCAATTCAGAATCTATAGCTCAGGAATTAGATAACACAGCTCAGCTCTGTTCAGCTGAGAAAACATTGGCACTTGTCTTCCTCACAGCCCTGCACATACTACTGTGAGCACCATCTCTTTTACTGCAGAGACCGTCCCTGCTTGTGTTGGGAGCCCTGGCAATTACTTTCTGTGTGAAATTGAGCATCTTCTGTAGTTGCTGGAGAATTCTGGGTTTAGCTGTTTAAATGGATGAATCACCTGCATGCCCCCCACAAATGCTGCTGCTGTGTTACCTTTTCCCCATTTATCTGGTAATGTCACTCAGTATTGTTGCCTGCAGCAGTGTGCAGACTGAAAGAGCAAGAGATGCTTCTGATCAACACCAGTCTCATTGAGATCAGAATCAGATCCTTTGCAATGTTACAGCAAGAGCTTGGCAGAACTTTAAAAAGGAAACAAAGTCTGGTGCATCCATGTATGGAGACTCTGGTGCACACTATCAGAGATGGGCTTGAGTTCTGCATAGGTTTCTGTATTTCTCTTAGTGGAGCACCAGGACTCTGCAGCTGTGTACCCAGGAACAACTTATCCTAAGCTATATCACTTCTGACTTCAGAGTAAGAAAAATAAGGCTTTCTTTTGATTCCTAATCATAAACAACCTGTTCATGGCAGTGGTCCTTGTATGAGAACGGGAGAGCAGAAAAACCCCACAAACCTGCAATGTGGCCAGGTGGCGTGGTTCTTGGGAATTCCAGTGGTGTTCTTTCTGTCCTCAGAGACAGTTAGATTAAATGGAAACAAGGACCTTCAAAAACTTGGTCTGAGTTACTACAGTTTTCTAATCCTCTAATATCCTGCAGATGCTCTGATTCAAACTATCTGGCCATGCAGTAGGGATTGAGCAGGTAGCATGCATTGGGGAGAAAGGAACCAAGCTCCTAATATTTCTAAGGCTTACAGGAATATTATTATTTTTATTTATTATTTGCAGTCACTACAAACACTAATTAGCAGCCTCCCAGGGGAATCTGCTAGCCGTGCATCCTGCTGGGCTTGAAAGCTACTGCATTCATTTTGTGTTTAAGTTGATGTTTTAATTAAACTGCCCCCTAATTATCTTAACTAGCTTTTAAATAATAACTTTCCACTGAACCATTCACATCAGCTGCTAATTGGCTCCCTTCTGTTTACATAGATCTGGCTGGCTCAGACAAATGTGGCAATGGAATGGCAGGTAGGTTTGGGAAAGGCTCCTTTCATACACTGTGCTTCTGTTGTGTTTGCCTTCACCATAATGAATCAGATTCCAGGGTGAAATGGAGATGGCTATGCTGGCAAGTGCTTCACCATTTAGTCATATGCTGTGTGTGATGAGAGTATTATATGCTCATGTTTCCACAAGTTACTCCATCTACAGGGCATCTGATCACTGGCAAATTATTCTGTTTCTGTGTTCACCCAGTTCGGACTAATTCACAGTGCATAATTAATGGACCTTGACCCTGGCTGGGAGCAGGGTCAGTTCTTGGCACAGACAGTGGCATTAATAATGTATGGAATGGCTGCTGCATATTGTAGAGGTCACCACAGAAGCTCAATATTTCATGGGCTTGCTGTGTCTTGCACTCAGTAGAACTGGAAGGAGGACCAGCACATCCAGAATTCCAGGCATCCCTCAGTATGCTGATGTTCTGCTGTCCATGAGGCAGTATTTCCTGTGCTGGAAGAAGGCTAGTGTTGCCTTACTCTCTCCCATTGCAGCCTTTCCCCTGCAACCCACAACAACCTTTTGAGTGATGCTCTATGGTGCCAGTCACACTCCTCCCCACCACTGACTCATACAGCTGGGTTGAGAAGAGCCTGAAGTGTGGACATGACATCTGGTGCAGCGTTACAGCAAATGTATCTTTGGTTGATGGTGTGTGCTAGGGTTTGGAGGTGTCTGTGTGTTATTGGATTACTGCATACAGGACGAGGTGCTATGTGTGGGTTCACACACGAGTGTGTGCTTTTACGCATGCTGCAGGCTAGACCTGTGTGCACATCTGCAAATGGCTGCATGTTTCTGCAAACTGTGGATGTGCAGCCATACTGGTGAGCAAATCCATGACTGCAGACTTGTTAGCACAGGGGGATCAGATTTGATTCAGAGCTCTGTAGTCATGTGTTATTTAAATGTTCTCTGCTGGATTGCAATTCCCAAGGTTCTGATCTATATATTATATCTTATGCAGTTTGTCAGCCTGCTTTTTCCTTCTTGTTTTCCTGCATTTGTTTAAAACCTCTACCACAAAACCGACAAAACATGGTGTGAAGAAAAGTGTCCCAGAGGTAGCAGGTGAATGTATGTAATCCTTCATTACTTGTGTCACCAACGCAAAGCCATCCTACATGTCATCAGCTCCCATTTGGAGATGTGTGCTAATTAGACTTTTATTACAATGTGTATTTGAAAACAATTAGAATTACAGTGCCAGCATGTGGCTAATTCAACCTCACAATGTTGATTCAGTTAAGTCAGCAACTGGTGACCTAGTTTGATTGCCAGAGTGCATATGTGTGTGAATAGCCTTTGATCAGGTGCCACTGTAGCCCCTGCCATCAGAGAGGGGGACACATACCGTTCAGTGCTCCTTAGCATCATGCAGGGTCCTGTCTAGATTTTGGGGTTATAAATGTCCCAGGGCCCTTGAACATTTATGATGGGCCAGGAGAAGAAAGTATGTACGGTGGGTGACGTGCCAGAATTGGGTGGGCTGGATACAGTCTATCCTTCACCTTACCATCAATCAACATTTTCTTCAGAGAACAGTGGAGCTGCTATGTCAGTATTTGCACCTATGTGGTCCAGTGCCAGCCTGTTGTAACGCAGAGATCATTCAGCTAGGGGTGGAGCAGCGCAGATCTCTGTCATGTTTCTTTTGAGTCAAAACTCCAGAAGTGCTTTTAGAAGGGACAGCCCTGGAATTATTGATGTGTGCTTGTTTCTGTGGCTTTCGGTAGCTTTGTGGAATGAGAGAGGACTGAGACCACCAATATGTCTGACCTGAGACCATCAGCAAACCATAGGGCAGTGATCACTGCTGACCGACTAGAACAATTACATGAAAGAGAAAGGCTTTCCCTTCATTGCTCTTCCCCTGATTCATCTGGCATTGCTCCAAAGATCTCTGTTGCCAGAGGATGCTGAGCAGAACATATTCTTGGAGATAAGTGATTCTTTCCCCTTGAGGAATTTGCATTCAGCAATCCTCATCTACTGTTATTAATTTCCATGTCACAAGGCAAAATAAAGGCCTTCATCTTCTACATTTCCAAACAGCAGAATTTTGCCTGCCTTAAAGGAGAAGCCTCCTTTTGCCTTCATCACCATCTATTTTCAAATAGACTGTCAGGAAATCAGGTCGGGTTTTAGTTTAACAGAGAAGACTTGCTGTTTGTCTGTAAAGCCTTTTCTCTTTGTAAAGGCAGCACGGTTTCACGTCATAATTGTGACAGTTTAACTTCTGCAGCTGTACTTTCATGCTTTACATCCTGTATGTGGTGTTTCTAAGCTGTGGCTGTTAAATGTGGAGTTCTGGAAAGGAGGGAACAGGAAGAAAAAGGACACGTGTTTTGCAGTGAATGGCTAGCACTTACGTGCAGGGTCTCCCCAGCCTTCTCCTTTGAATGCATTGACAGGTGCCTTCTTTGGCAGCCTTTGTCTAGCTTCCAGTCTCTGCCTGGATTAATGCAGTGGTAACTCAGGTTTTAAGCACCTTGCGTACACATCAATGGCTGTAATTGTCAGTTAAGATTTGCTACTGGAATAAAATAAAGACTCTTGAAGGTATAAAAAACTAAAGCTGGAGATAAGGAGCTGTTTTATATTGACTTTCATTCCAGAGACTGGAAGAAGAACATAGTTTTTTGTCATCTGAGCAAAGCCTTTATGCACCAAAAAGGACAGAAAAGCAGAGAGAGATACAGAGATTGGTGGATGAACAGGAGGAGAGTGGGGAGGATGCATAGAAAATACGGTGGTGAAGGTGATGGTTTCCTGTGATTTCAATTCTGTGTTAACTGACATTAAGTTGCTCCTTCTAAGGGCACCTTCACAATTCCGGAGCAGTGCAGATGTGAGCACAATGGCCCTTCAGCATTTTGCTGGCACCTAAGGGGAGCTTTTTGGGCTTGTTTAACAACACACACAGATGTCTGATGAGAGAACTACCAATTTTTGCATACAGGCAAGAAAATGAATGGTTTGAACTTTGTTCCCTCTTTCTGCATCTTCAACAGAGCACAGTGAGGCATATCTCTTTCAGTGGGGTCTTTTTGTCAAGAATATGAGGAAGCCTGAAGCTTTGATCTGCCCAGTGCTCACCCTGGTGAGCTGTCCTTACTGATCTCAATATGCAGAATATAGCCCAGAGTTAGCAAAGTCGAGAACTAGGGTAAATTCTTTTGCTTCGAGTCAGTAAATCAAGACTCAAGCGGAAGTTTTCCGCTGAAATTACTGAATATCTTGGCACCCGTTTCAATAGAATCAGGCTTTCACCTTAGCAGTCTCTCTGCAAGGCACATTTTAAGCTAACCACAGGCTTTTGGACTCTGTGCAGCAATGTCTGGCTGAAATGCTACATGCTGTCCTATGCAGACTAGACTACTGCAGGACTTTTAGAGCTGATAGCATCTCAAAATAGTCCAGAAGGCTATACCTTCTTCCTTTGTATCGAAATGCAACCTCATTATTTCCAAGTGTTTGTGCCAGTGGATTTGAAAATGCAATGTGAGTTACATTGCACCATCAGTTGGGCTCCATGATTTACTTCATTCCCTAACTCACTGTACCTGTCTGTTTTAACTTTAGCTATGGCTGGAAGCCAGAACATGCTGAGGACCTCATTCTTCTTGACCAAAACCTCACATTTTCCTTCCTTTTTTTAGGGAGGCCAAGAGAACTTAATGATATTGTTCAGCTTCCTTACCTTTATTTAAGACAAGCTGTGCTCATTTTCTCTGTTAATCAGTTTGAGCTAATAACACCACAATACAGAAACAATGGGACTTTGTGCCTGGACAGGAGTCAGATTAATGAGTACACTGGAGCTATAACACAAATGAACTTTGCTGTGATCACAAATCTTCTGAGAGCTCAAGTGAATGCCAGGTGTTATCTAGTGCTCCGCTATCCTGGAATGATGGAGGTACAGAAGGCTCGCTGGAATTTGCTGTAATGGAGAAGCAGGACTTTGGGGATAGTTTGATCGCTTTACAGCTTTAATGTTAGCAGAATTTACTCATTTTGGCCTGTTACACTCATTGTAAAACTCAGCTTCATTGTTAAAACGTTGTAACTGAAAAAAACTGGAGAAAGGAAAAGATTGGATTTTCTCAGTTACATAATTTTCTTTTAAAACAAACAAACCATTTTCCAGCTGACAGGATTTATGTGGGTACTTAATCTGGAGCCAATCATAATCTCTAAAAATGCAGCTTCCTAGTAGCTGGCTTGCTGTAATACCTAAAGTTTATAGAATTGGTGCAGCCAATCTGGGACCCTCAGAGAATCATATCACCCCAGTTCCTTCTGCTGAGAGAAGCAGCTTGCTTCTTTTTATGACGTTCTGCCACCCTTTCAGCTTCCCTTGATTACTGTTTTCTTGAAATTAGCTCCTTAAAATTCTTATAGCCAATCTCCTAGGCCTCCCAGCTGACACATCTATCTTATGCTGCTGTTCTCCTCCTTCATAAGAATTCACACAGAGCATGTGAAGTACTTCACATTTTGTTTGCTAATAAAGACCATGGAGGGATGTTAAACGAACAGAAACCACCTTACAAGAAGATGGGTTGAAAAAGATTATACTGCCATATCCTTTCTTTGATTCATAAGCTCAGCTCCCAGTCTGGCAATGGTTTAAAGCTAAGTTCCTAAGAAAAACAAGAAATAGAGGTGGAAATAGAAGGCACTGTGGTTTAATGGTGAATGCACCAGCTGCCAACATTACCACCAGCTCAGTTCTGTGGCTTCAAACCATGCAATGTCTTTATGTGTTTTTATTTCCCTGTGTGTGAAAAAACATGTCATATTGCCTTTTCCTTCCCTCTCTTGTGGTAATCCCCCCTCCAAGGTATTTCTAGTATTTTATTCAGTGCACTTTAGTAAATCTGTAGCATGCAGACCTGCTTTAAAACTTGAACTACTGTGGAGATGATTGGGTAATGTCTTGCAGTTTGTTTATCTTTTATTTAGGACTCCAGGGTGAAGCATCTGGAAATCATTCCCTCTGCCATGCTCTTGTCTCTTCATTCGGTTTATTAATTAAATATTTCTTTCTTCACTTCATTATTTCAGATTTTTAGTTGCCCCTCACATCTAGAGGAACTGAGAGAAATATTTAATTCATTGCCTCCTGCATATCCTGTTACTTGGGGAATTCCTCCTGAAAGTTCTGGGCTTCTTTGGTGCTTTGTTGAGTTGCCATTTCTGAGGAGTTTTATATTTACTCAATTAGCCAAAGGTGATTATTTATTCAACCGGAAGAAAAAAATCATAAGCAGCTGGGAAGCTTTATTTGTACTTGTGTTTTTCTTCTCAAATCTGCAGTTTGTTAAAACCCGCTGTATGCGTATTTAACAATCATTTTTTCCCCTCATGTATGCCTATTTATGAGAGGAAAAATAGACACTGATTGCATGGTGTAGCTGATTAGTTAAACAAATGCTCTGCAAGCCTCAGCCATACTGGAGCTTTCTGTATTGACCCCATATACTATTTCTCTGCACATAACAAATACCAGCGTGGTCTATATTCACACTTGGCATAAATTGGCATAGCAAGTGCTGCTGATTTATGCCATCTAAAGACATATTTACCCTGCTAGTAATGATGGATTTCATCAAAACTCCTGATGCCACTAGCAGAGCAGATCGTAATGAGAACAGGATGAGCTGGGATCAATAGCATTTTTATTTCCTTAGGTCTGCAGTCCTGTAGCAAGCACATTTTTTTCATTATTATTCTTTCAGAATCATGGCCGGCAGCCATGGCCAGCAGAACGGTTCCATGCACTGCACTGAGCTCTCTGAGGTATTAAGTTGTGTCTCTTGGTTACTGACGATGGCTTGCAAGTCTCTGGTGGGGCCATATAAATTCACTGCAGGCCTGATAAATGGAGAAATGACTCCCCAAATACATTTTCCTAATACAGAAATGCAGCAGAGTCAGAAGCAACAAAAGAAAACAGGTTCTGCCTTGTTCTAACAAAGTTTCGCCTTCCCCGTATCTCTGGGGATCTAGTATTCTCATTATCACTATGGTGATGGTAGCAGTCACAGGCACAAAGTGACTAAATGCATAGGAGATACTCATTTATTCTTACAGGTGAGACAAATGTAGAGAGAGCAGGCAGGGGGGAGTTGGCAGGGAAGATGCAATACTGCCATCCCCAACTGCTGCAGCTTGAAGACACATCTTTAGAAGATGTTCCCAAGACACAGTTAGGGAGGTAATTAGATAATCCTGTGAAAACCATCCTGGTAGACAAGTATATTGTAGGCAAGGAGCTGAAGAAGTAGTATACTTCTGTCCATGGCAGGGGTAGGCATGAAAACTCTCTGTTCTTCTTTCTAACATTGCAACAATTTGTGAAGTCTAGACTCCAATTCTGTAAAAGTCCAAACAGAACTAAACTAATGAGAAGCGTGTTGATGAAAGCGCTATTCATCCAAAGAACTTTGGGCAGGATAAAGGGTTTGTCTAATCTGAAGTCTTGGATTGATATTATATCACAGTGAACCTAGCATTTGCATCTTTCATTTAGCTTTTCTAGATAACAATAGCAGACGGTATGCAATGGGAATGCAGTTACAGAAAGATGCGATGGGATGGATGTAAACATAGGTGAGCCATACACACCCAGGACACCTGGAAAGCATGTGCAGCCCATACTGAAATTTATGCTTCTGTTGCTTCTATGTGCTTGTTTGAAGCTGGCTCAGGTACTCACACTGCAAGCAGACTCTGGTTACATTGCAGGTGAAGATAACAGGATAAATCAGTTGCTGGTACTAATTTTTACAGGATAAGGGAATGCAGAATTCCACAACGATCACATCCAATTGGAATAATGTCAAGGCATAGGCAGGACTGTTTAAATTTTCTGGGTTGCTTTTTTGTCAGGGGACCTGAACACTCTGAATTGCGTAGCAATTATGGATGTAATAACTTGACAATGTTAAATATCATTAATGACTGATCTAAGGGAACTTGCAAATGACCATGTAGTTACACAGTGTTTGCAGCATAAATACCAATTAACATTGTAGCTGTAGCTGTTTGTACTTAGTAGATTAGATCAGGGAATCCCACAGAGTGGGAAGGAGTGTCAAATGATCTAACACAGGAGAAAAGGGTGATAATATGAAACTGATAATTAAGGGAAATCTTGGTCTTCCCTGTGATACATCTGCTAAAGCAATAGGGATGCTCAGGAGTCACATGCAGAAACCTGAAAAGCAATACGTATGGGTCTATATCTGTGTCTATCCATCTGTCCCTACCAAATTAGGCAAGGTAAAGGAATTACTATGGCTGTTAGCTCATGAAATTTTGCTTTAGATTAAGCTGCAGAGGCTGTATTCTTGGAGTAAAAGGCTTGGCACTCTGGATTTTTCTCTCAGTGATTTATACAGTAATTGTCTGCAGTATGCAGCACATATATTTGTTTCAGGAGGAAGCTGGAACATGCTCCAGTGCAAAGATAATTCTGGGCTCCCTCCAGAGCCCACACTGAAGGCCAGTGAGTGTCTGTCACAGTCACAAGCCACAGTGCTCTGGGAGCCCCAAAATGTTACACCAGCTCATCAGTTTCAGAAAAGAGTTTATATCTCTGTCTGATGCAATAGTCAGGAAGATGTTTATCACTCTCATGGAAAAAGGGAGGAAGCAGCCAGTTAGCCAGGGTTTGGTTCACAAGGAAGCTTCGGAAGAAGAGTTTGTATATCATTGTAGACAGAAATTGCTGATGCTGTTTCTTTCCCCTTCCCTTGGCTATAAATGAGACCTGGAAAGAGGGACAGAGAGAATAAGGAAAAAGAATTGACAAAATGCCGTACTGATCTTTGGTCAATAAACTTATCTGTAATTAGGAAGTACAGCAGCAGCAGGTGCACACTGTATGTTCTGCTGCAGGGTGCTCATGCTAAAGGTAAGAAACCAAATTTTAATAATATTTGCATCAGCATGAATGTGAAGTAATCCCAGTGAAATCATGGTGTTTATCATGGATTTGTACCAGTATCAAAGAACACAAAATCTGTCTGATTTATGTTAAGGTCCTTCTTTAATGACTAAAACTGCCTGCTTCCCTTTCTGCAGGCTTAAGGATGCCCTTGTTTTCTTTAGTACAGGGTTTGGGGATTTCATTTGTTGGCCCAGTGGTAAACACTCTGTCCTTCCCTTCAGAGATGGTGGCCACTTTCCTGATTGGGATTCTTGATTTTATGTTCAGCTCTAGTATATGTAGCAGTAACTCCATCACGAGTGTTGGAGGCAACATCTTTTATGCCCAGCCTGGTATCCCCATTGCCTGCTGGGGACAGTAGTAATCAGACATTTTTATTTGAAAGAAATAAGTTGTAAAAGGAATAAAAAAGTAGAAGTGTGGAGAAAGGGTTACAACTTGTATGGAAGAGGCAGGAAGAAGAAGAGAGGAGAGATGCAGTGGAAAATTGAAGTGACAGGGGTGGGGCATTAGGTGATGCATGTGGGCATCTGGAGTTCTTCCAAATCACATCAGAAAAGGCCCTGTCCCAGAACTCCCACCTCAATGACTATTGCATTAAAAAAACTGTCTAGCAAATCAATCTCAAGTGAATACTGGCAGCAAAAGGCATGTTGTAGGGTGAAGTCAAAAGACCTAGATAGATAGATGTGAATATCAAATGCACATAAGAGCTGGCAAAAGGCTTTAAATGTGGTGACTAGGACATAGGCATGGGAGAGCAGTACAAGAGAGGACAGCACAGGAAACACTGTACTCTCTGAATGTGTCAGTCTCAGAGAGGTGACAGCTGTCAAGACAGATGACAGCCTGATGGATTGTCACCTGCACTGACAGACAAATGAGCTCTGCTTATTATGGAAGATTTTGTTTTAATGATGTGCTGCTTTTTTTCCTGTTTTCCAGAATCAGAGAGATTTGTTCTAAATTCTGATCTCTGTTAGATGCTGTTAGTGGTTTCCACTGAAATTGAAAAGCCTTTTACGTCTCATCAGAAGCATGATTTGGCTCTAGCTCCATTGGTCTCATTGGAGTTGGTCTTCTCTGAGTGGAGTCGGAAGGATTCTATAGGCACAAATGCATGCAAGACCACGGGATGCTCACATAACCTGGGGATGACACTCTTATGTGGCCTCAAGTTAGTGTAACCTAGCAGTTTGGAGAATCCATTAATTTTTCTTCTTCTCTTTTCTCCTTTCTCCTCCATGGACTTGAGGAGAGGTTGAACTGTAATGCTAACCACTAATTCAGAAGACATTATCTACACCTCTGCTTTATTAAACCATTCTGTTCTGCACAAGGATTAAAAAAATCTCCCTGCCAAAACATGCCTGTTCCACTCAGTGTGTTGGCTGACAGGCAAGAGCAAGCAGCCTCGGATATGCATTGTTCATTGTCACACAGGCAAGGCAGTGAGACACCTCCTATCCCCAGCAATTTCTGGAGGAGATTATCAGGACATCGGTGTTTTGTTGATGCTGTTGTGTCTTTTTCCCTGCCAGAGAAGTGACAGCAAGGGAGGGCCTGGTGATTGTTTAGTTCTGTCATAGCTAGGAAGGGAGCAGGGCCATACTTAATTCGTGGTTTATTATTATAAGCTCACGCAGTTTGTTCTTCCTGTATGTTTCTTTGTTTTGTGTGTGAATTTAGCCCTCTAGAAGTATCAGCAAACATTTCTGCACACCTGCAGTCAGTTCACGGCGGGTAGCTCCTTAACTAGGTCTTGGCTCTGTCCTGGAAAGATGTTCTGTGGCAGGAAGGATTCAAGGTTTATACCTGACCTGCCATTCCATATTTAGCCCCTGCCTTCTCTGGAAGCATCTCCAGATGCTATCTGCAGCTGTGATTCCACAATCATTGTACAAGATCAATACAATCCCAGTTCTTCTGGCAGGGCAAATTTGATTTTTTCACTCTGTTACGCATGGCTGCATTTCTGTTGGATTAGCCCGTGCACGTAGCTCAGACTTGAAGCCAGTTGACACTTTTATGTCAGCTAACATACTGCCTATGGGAGGACAAGCAATACCTGAACCAGTGTAAAGTTAGAGCAGGGCAGACAGATAATGTACACGTTGCTTGGCAATGTGATGCTTTGTCTGGGACTGTCCTCCCAGCTGGGGAGAGTACAGAGTTTGAACAGAAGGGACATTGTGGAAGAAACCTGGAAAGGGAGAGGGAGACTGGCTAAGTTGAAAAAAGAATGGCAGAAAGAACTGGAGACAGAAAAGCAAACAGGACCTAATCCTGTATTGTAGTGAGTTCCCTTTAATCATAAACTGCCCTCAGCTCCCAGTGACTGCGGCAGAGGTGGCTTTTTGTGAGTATTTATATCACTTTTTTATTATTCTCGCTCCACAGTTACCAACAGGATTAGGATGGAGGCAGGAAATGCTTAGTACCGTGCTGGATCTGACCCACGGTGAAAGAGAACAATAAGGGCACAGCTCAGGGGTTGCGAAAGAGCCAGGGACAGGGGACAGACAGGAAATCTACTCTGTCATTTATCATTCCTGCTCCATGGCCCTTTACCAAACAACAGCAAAGATCCCTTGCACCCTCCAAAGAGCAGGAAGCCATTTTACAGGAGGGGAAACAGAGGCAGGGAGAGAGGAAGGCTCCATTTTCCAAACGAGGCTATCCGTTTTGGATGAGACTGTTTCCTCCTAAAACGTGCACCAGGTTTGTGTGAGATCCTGCGTGTTGCCAGAAGAGAGCCAGAAACAGAACCCAGGAGACCAGATTGCCTGAACAGGGTGTGCAGTGTCACATGCCAAAGCAGCTGAATGTACAATGCCTCTGTCAAAGGCAGGGAGGAATCTGCAGCTGGGGTGCCAGCTGAAATAGTTAATGGAAGAAAATATTCACCTAACCCTTAATTATTTAGAACCAGAGTTAATTTTGCAGTTCCTCTGGCAGGTTTCTCTGGTCATTAGGGCACTGGCAATGAGTCTTTCCCAGCAGTCCAGCTATTGATCACTCTCTCTGAAGGCTAATGTGTCACTGATAGGTTGGAGATAGCTGTGTCTCAGGGCAGAAGCTGAGCAAGGCAGAATTTATCCATGCTCTTAAACTTTACCTTTCCTTCTTTCCTCCCCCTCTTCTCAAAGAGATGATAAAAATAAAGACACATAAACTCAAAAAGAAAGAATAATGGCTTCATCCTGCTGAGGGACTGTATTTTGAGATTTTGGCTAGCTTTCATCATAAGTGCTGCTGACTTGAAGAAATTCTTTTGATCATCTAAACCTTGGCTGGATTAAATTGCCAAATCCCATTAGAGTCCTTGGGATTTACAACAGATGCTGAATGAAAGATTTATCTGTGGCCCACCAGGCCTGCATGGCCACTTAGAACTCTGCTGTCCCCGCAGGCATAGGGCAGCATTGGAGGAATTATCTTTAACCCCTCATATATTTTGCAAAGGTCTGAGAAGGTGTAGGGATCACCTGATCCTACCCAGGGCACAAGGATAATTTATGATGGAAGGAGGTCCTGAACATGGACACTCCATTTTCCTTGGAGAGGGGAGATCTTTTTGTGCAAACCCCAGCCCTGGAGGGACCTCCTGGAGGGTAGCAGTGTGTAGGAAAAAGGAATTAATTCTGGGCAACAGTCTGTAAGATTTGTTTGCATTAGCTTTCTACTTGCTTTCTCCTCCTGTCCACACTTTTAACATCACACAAAGGTTTGGGAGTAGTGGCAATAGCTTATATGTTATTAATGCTTGTAACCAGTGGCCAGGCTAACTGAGCCATTACAAAGTCAGCTGCATTTCATGCCCTCTTTCCACTTTCTCTGGCTTGACTTTTCTGCTCTATTTGTCTGAAACGAACAGAGATGAAGTGAAATGACTTACAGCCTCTCCCTGTTTCATGCTCAAGACCTAGAGGGAGAGTAGAGTGTTACTGTGTCTGGCTCACAATTTGTGGCTCTACTGCAACACAGCCTTTCCCTAGCAAGTTCTAGCATGCACAGAATCCCCCATTCAAAACCTAATTTGCTTGGACAACCCCCCTCCTTTCTGCTCTTACTATCTCTATGCTCTGTACACTTTTCTTCCACAGGCTCAAGTCTGCCAGATGGTGAAAGTTCCCTGAGAATTCCAGCAGTGCACAAGACTACACAGGGAGTCCAGATGTGATAAGTGAACTAATACTTATGTGCTTCCTCACTTAGACCCAGAGGGATCTTGGGAACTCAAGAGGATCCTTGCCCAGACTCCAGGGAATAAGCAAAGAGTCTGCAAGGAAAAAAGGACAGTGGCATTCAATTTGATGAGGCTTTTTTCTCTGGGACCCAGCTGTAGCTTGCATTGCAATTGTAAGGTAGACACACAACATCCATGACCCCAACTGAGATGAGATATTATAGCATTGCTGCTGTTGAGGTTTCTGCTTTGCCATGCTGTGTGAAGAAGTTGGGAGTTCTGCCTGGAGTCAGTCAGCAGTGGGAAGTCACCACACACTGGGACTGCGTGAAGAACACCCACCAAGCCTGTCTCCTTGTGCTTTTTGCTGGTTGAGAAATTGTTCCGGCTCTAAGTTTTAATCCTTTCCGCATAGAAGCTTCCAATTGGTACAGCTCATTCTTCCTGCTTAGCTAAATGTGTTTTCAAATACTAGCCTGAAACTTAGCGGATGGTAATTACACTTTGACATTAATATTTAAACCACAAACACAGTTAGCACTCTAATACCGTCCCCAAAGGCTACTGCTCATTTAAGTTTCATCCTTATGAGACTTAATTATTGTCAGGGATGAATCCTAAAAGGCAAGAAATATTACAGCTTGAAGACTAAACATTACCTTGATTATTAGAGGTACAGGATTTGGGCACAGAGTATGGAAAGGGCCTTGGCTATGGTGGTAACATTTATACTGCTACTAAAATCTGGTGAGTTTTTAAATCCTAAAGCCTGATTTTAAATGACTGCTGAGATTTCTTTGTACTTACAATTATACAGAGATCTCAGCATTCAGTTAGTTTAGCCAAAGAATAACTTTGCAAAACTTAGATGCCATTGCCTGTTGTACAGGTGGAGAAACAGCAGTGTTTTGAGGGCCTGACCCAAGGCAGCATCAGGACTCTGTAGTCTTAGCCTTCCCCTCTCTGGAATAAGTAGCTGAGGTGGTGAGAGTAGTAAGTGCCTGATGTTTCAAGCCTGCAGCTTAACTATTCTTCAAACTATTTCTCCAACGTAACCTCTTTATGGACTTTTTATAAGAAAAAAAACTGAGATCACATATTTTCAAATCAGTTTGTGCAGCTGCAGCTAAGTTCCCAGGATGTCAAGTGCTAGCTGGCCATTTTAGATGCTTTTTGCCATTCTGAAACACACTTTATTGTTTGCAATACAACAGCGCAATCTGTTACAGAAACACCAGTAAAAAAGTTAGATTTTCTGCTGGTGTAACTCCAGAAGCATCAAGAGACCGGGCTGGCTGTGAAGGCAGTTTGGCTAAACACCACTGACTTGATTCTCAGTCAAAAACGAGCCTGTTCAATTACTCTTCTGGATGTCTCATGTCTCTGAGATAACAGCTGCATGCTGGGTGAGAGAACAGTGAGCTGGAGCAGGGAGAAAGAATTCCTTGTGTGTCCCTACGTCGACAGGCATCCCCAATAGATATCACCCAGCAATAGGATGATAACTGTTATTGAGGAGACAGGCTGCTTTTGATAAAAGCTCATGCTCCCAGGGTCGTCATAGGGGATGTATGAACTCAACCAAGTTCTGCCCTGAAAACCAGATAGTGTCAGAGGATTTTCTCGATCAACAGTCAAGATTTGTTGTCCTTAGCAGGCTTCAGATGAAGGCTTGTATCAGAGCCAAATCAGGTGCAGGTTAGAGGCTGTTTTCTGTTGTGCTGCATTAAAGCACGAGTTAGTGTGGTTAGACTAGTTAATGGCTGGAGTGTATCAGGATCAGGGCATGTGTACAGAGGTGACTCTCCTTCAATTCTCCTCCAGCTGCACTTCACTGAGTATCTCCTGATTTTTGTTTTGAGTCCAAACAGAAATAGTCACACAGATAATTAGCCGAAATCACCAATTCCACCTGACTTGGCAACAGCAGTTGTAAAATGGCTTGTTTCCAGCCTTCTGAAGGGAAATCATGAATTCCCAGAGGTCTGATCAGAACTGAAGCCAGGTTTAAATTTGCCACCTTCTTGGAATTGGGTCTTGGACGATGTTGCACAGGTCCCAAGCTTACTCCAAAATTTTGCAAGTCTTGGCAAGCCTCTGGCTCAGCCTGGGATGAATTTAAAACCTGAGGCTGCACCCCGAAGTATGTGAGCTTTCCTGTTTCAAGATGTCATTATTTACATTTTGCATGGTTCTAATGAAAATCATTTTGTTTTTCCTCCTGCCCCCCTCCCTCTTTCTCTCAGCTTCTATGCTTTGATGGCTGCTTTATAGTGATACTGTATGTGGTGGGAAACGCAGACCTCATGGAAGGAAAGAAATCTTTTGACATGTATCTTTAGCTTAATTTCTGGGTTTTTTTAACAGTCTCAAAGCCTTTAATGAAGGGTGGTGTAGACTCTACCACCTGTGTCCAAGGAAAGGCTACTCTGCTGCCATCTGCTCCCTCAGCCTAAAACTGATGAGTGCATCAACTTCCGGAGAGAGATTCATAAACTTCCACTGCCTGAGGATGCTATAAGCTGTTGATGTTTAAAGAGTAGCCTCCAAAGATTGCTTAGCCAACTGTGCCCCATTTCATTTAGAGAAACCCATCAGAAGGCTCCCATTATTCACAAAAAGGTGTGTGATTTTTCTGGGGGTGATAGCTGTGTTATAGTAGATTGAATCCATCATTTACACTGCTCAGGAAGCAGGGCTAGTAAGCTCACTCCTACCACCCTGGCTGATGATTTAAAAAATAACAAATAGAGACACAGCAGATGTAAAGTCTGTGTCCCCCTGCACAAACGCGTGATGCATGTAGGATGCTGGAGCACCAGAGTGGCTATTTGTATATTGATGTAAATGATGACCCAAGGAGCAGTGGAACCAGGAGGGTATAAAGGACTCACACAAGGAAGTGAGTATCAGGAGCAGGAACAGAATTCACAGGTCCTGTTCTGCTTCCACTTTAACCGGCGTGAATGGCTTTTTTCCACACTGCCACAGCACTGCATTAATTTTCTCCATATCCTTCTAGTCAAATTAGATTTGTCCTCCCTTTGAGTGTCTAATTAGTCTCTATTTAACATGCAAGTGCAATGTTTTAAATGAGAAGCCTTGATTTGTGGAAAGAGGCATTGACGTTCAATCTATATTTAAATTCATAGGCAAACAGCCTGTGGACTGAGATACAAGCTGTCAGAGTCATTGAAGTCCCCATGGAGGCTGACACTGAGAGCCTGAATCACTGGTGTGTTTACCCCCATAAATTGATGGTATAAATGCAGATTAATACAGGGGTGACTCAGATACTTTAACTTTAACCCATGTTGTTTGGCTGGCGTAGAGGTGGGGTGCACATTAATGTGCCTGCTTTGAATGTCCTAGCTTGTTTTGCCTTGTATCTCAGTTGAATGCTGATCCAAACTGTTTCGTGTACATTTTTCTCATTTCTAAACACCAAGCCTCAAAATTTTCCAAGTAGCTCTTTGGGGCTTTAGCCATGTGACTTCCATTAAAGACAACAGCAGTCATGTACTACATTCTCATGTGCAAATTTATCCTGAAGTATCGTGGGATGCAGCTATCAGGAACTATTCTGGTTTTTGGCACTTTCCAGTCAGGGAAAGGTGGTGAATTTCCCTGTTGTGTTGTCTGGTGAAATGTTATGCTGTGTGAAGCTGTTGAGCACCTGCTTCTTCACAAAGGGAGACGGTTGAAACTGCTCCCTGAAGCCCTGTAGACACTGCTAAAAAGATAAGCAGGGAGTTGGGGTCAGATGGGTAATTGCGAAAATGAGCAATGTGCTAAGTGCTCACACTTTTTAGCATTGGAGCTTTGTGCACAGTGAGTTTAATGAAATTTAAAAATGACAGAAAGCAAGTTTTTGTTGTTGCCATTGTTGGAGCTGACATTCTCCTAGAGGGTGTGATGTTAAGCAATAATGCAAAGAACTGCACAGCAGAGCCCATTTCCTCTACACAACCTTTACTATGTGTAACACACAACTTTCAGAGCATGGTCTACTGACCCCTTATTTGTTAGCCAGCTGCGTGGAAACAGATGTCTGGGTAGCATTTTGGTAATATTTGAGATGCTAGTGACCCAATGGTGGCTGGTACAGAAGTTTGGACAATGACACAGCATATAAAAATGAAAATGATACAGCGCAGTTTTAAATCTCATTTTGTAAGAGACGTGCCACCATTTCTGAGGTGCAGAGGTTAGATTTTTCCCTCGGATGAATGTGCCTAGTGCTTTAAAGAAAATATTGAGCATTTTCCAAGACCCACTTCTTCTATACGTGGGTGAGAGGTGCCCTGGGAATACTGATGATCAGACCAACTCAATGAAGGGTCCAATTCTGCAATAGCACCTGACTCTATTTAAGCAGTTGGATTTGTTGTGACATAAAATCCTATTGATAACTCTGAGAGAGACTTGCCAAGAGATAATAAAGAATAAAAGTGGAAGAGTGTTCGTCTGCAATTACCTTAGCTGCTTTTAGTAACAGAAGAATGAATAATTCTGCATGCAAGTGAAGCTACGCAGAGATTAATTTGGCCTACAGCTTTATTTTTTTGTGAGTTCTCTGTACAGTTTTCTTTTCAAAGTCTATTTTTCTGCTCACTATTTGCAAAGAGAGATTGACCATGACACAGAATGAGCACATGGTAGTTTTAGGAGTAGTCTGACATGACCTGTTTATCCTTCAATTTTAAAAGCACACCAGATAGAACTATCTGTCTAGTCCTTCTTCTGTAGTTCCCTCCTTTTCTTGCTTTTTTCCTTCTTCTTGAAAATTATAATAGTAAAATTGCACTGGAGCTGAGATCTTCTTGGCCAAATTGTAGCACAGGAGTAAGCTTTCTGTGCCAAGACGTGAAAAAGAAAACCTCAGAGGAAAGGATATAGGGAGTTAAGATGGAAGTGCTGATACGACCTTAACTCTAGTGTCATCCACAGCAATGCTTTAATTTATTCAATCAATTTCAGGGCCCTTAGGCTGGGAAAGGATAACGCTAGGATATTAAATCTGTCCCTCTCTCCAATCTGTCACTGGTGTGTCAGAACACATTGATTCTTCTAGTCCTGCTTTTATTAACTGTCTCCTCAATGTGGCCTCTCAGTCTATCACACACTAACCTGCAATTGCTTGCTGAGTGCAAGACCCCTGGAAAACCTCTGGATTCTCTGCTGACCCCATTTTTTAGCACTGTCAGTGCAGATGTGATGACCTGCTATTACTGTATGTCATTCATCCCCACATACCTGGGAACTGCCATGGAAGACTAGACTGGAAGTCTATTTTGTCTTCTAATCTCTCACAGACTAGTGATAGGTGCATCAGAAAAGATGTACTGTACCTAACTAACTGTGTCATAAATCCCATGGCATGAGGAAGGGTAGTCTGAGGGATGTTCCTCCCAGATCCCCATTGATGATGGTGTGTGGCCTGCAGAGTGGGAGCTGATCATCCTTGTCTGCAGCTTAGTTAGTTCAATTGCACATGAGATTCCTGCAGATGGCATTTCCAGCTTGCAGCTGCACTGGGCGCTGAGGCAATCTCTGTCAGGCAAGTGGCTGCCTAGGGCAGTAAAAAGTTTAATAGTTGTTCACTGTGCAAACAGCTCAGAGCTGAAGGGCAGGCATTTCCCAGTTTGACTAAAGTGTCAAAGTACCTAAAGCTGGCCTGACTGTCCCTAAATTAACTCCGTGCTTAAGAGTATCATAAAAACGGCTAAACTCATCCCTCCTATAGCTTGCTTAGTATGGATTCAAGTCCTTTTTAAAGGCTAAGTCTACTTGTAAGCATCCTGTGGATTAGTTTCCAAATGTACTAGTGGTTGGTGTCGCTAGTTTTTTGGATGTCCACCTCAGTGGCTAAAGCTGGCATACATTTATGCCTCTGCACAGCTTTGCCTCAGTGATTACAGACTCCCAACACCACAATGAAGCACATAGTCATGAACATTAAAGCTGGAAGCAACGTTCTGATCACCCACTCTGGCCTTCTGCCCAACACAAGCTAAAGACTCTAACCCAGGCTGCCTGTCTCCTCAGTTTGGACTGACTCATTAATTTTGGTTTTAGAAACTGCCAGAGCTGGAAAATCTATGAGGCATCTTTTGTACAAGTTGAAGTGAATCAGATTAATCAGAGAAGTAAATTGCTCAGGGAGCTCAGCAGAGTAAGGGAGCTACATGTGCAGCACAGTCCATGTCACATCACGAGTGAGAGACTGAGGAAGTCCTACCTAACAACCATTGTCATAATGGCTTCATCTAGCCCTGTTACTCCTGCAAAATTTGTAGAGAGGTTGTTTAAGGTTCCCATAATCACCTTCCCAGCTGTAGCATCCAAATCCACTTGCAGCTTTGAAAATGTCAGCCTTTTGGCTATTTCCTGATTACATCAGCCAGAGCCCCAGAGTGCTTTAGAGATGGTCCCAGTATTTTAAACACTGCAAAGCTGGGCACTGGCAGTGGGCTGCTTTGAAAATCTATGAATTTTTACCATTACTGAAACCTCTCTGTTGTAAAGAGAGGCACTTTCCCCTCTGTAGTCTGAGTAATTGAGACACCTCTCTTTCTTGATTTATTTGCCCATAAAATTCCAGGTGTTTTTGGCATTGTTTCTTTCCCCTGTAGTGTGAGCAAATATTTAGCAGCAAATGCTCACCTTAATTTCATTAATTATCTGCTAGGGCTGGAAGCCTCTGAAATAATGTCTGATTTTAATAGAGATCTCACAAGCAAAATAAGCTCCCAGTGCCTCCACTTCTTTCAAAGGTCTTTTTCTCCTTTTACTTTGAATCTGGTTTTAATTCCCTCTCCCTCATTTACCAAGGACTTTCAGGTTTCTTTGTTCTCATCTGAGGTGGAGAAGAATAGGTAATTGTGTTTCATTACCATGTGCAATACAGTCTGATCCAGGGTAAGTTTCTCACTCCCACAATTAAACAATTAAATAAAGTCCCTAATTCATCCAAGTGATTTTTCTTTTTAGTGCCCGCATGCATAATTATTCACTGTCTCTGTCTGTAAAGATCAGGTGGGAAAGAAAGAAGCTGTCTTGCTTTACTGTACACATCCTAGCATGAATAATATACAGAGTGAGGAAAGGAAGTGGAGAAGAAACAGCTGACTAAAGTCTTCCTGAGATGATCCTATTCAAGATGCAGACTCTTATTAGCTGAAGTTCTGGCCAGGGACCCTAAAGCAGCTGAGAAATCAAGATTTTACTTTCTAGAGAAGTCCCTGCTGCCTGGGATTCTTATGAAGTTGAATCTCACTTTGATGATCTGTGATAGTCCTGATGTGTTCTGCTGCCCCTTACTTCCCTCCTGCTGCTGCAGCAGCACTGGGACTGAGAGGAAATTAGCAAAATAAAAAGATTCCCAGTTGCTTAATTAAAAATTAAATATTCATGGTGACGGAGGATGGTGCTGACTGTCCAGGTCCACACTGGCTTACTGATAGAAACACCCATGTAATCACTTTGAAAGCAGAGTTGCCTAGGAAAAATAACAGAACAGCCAAATAGGTGAAGGCCAGCTTAGGGCAGTCTCCACTGATTGACGGTGCCTTGAGGGAAACCATCACAGGCTATGGATTTCTCTCATTACTTTGTAGTTGGTCGGGGAGAACTCCAGGTGACTGAAAAGGCTATTTCTCTTCTGATAGAATTTGACCATCAACTTTCCCTTCTTCTCAGCCCTCCTCTCTGCAATCATTGAGCCAGGGCCTACAGTGATGGGCTTTGGGAATAGTCATGATCAGTGAAAACAATAACGTCCATGTCCCGGGGTCTGTCCAGGCCTAAAGTTGGCCAGCTCGCTTTCCAAGTATTGTACCATGTGTTTTGGGGGACCCAAAGACCTCCACGTTTCTCGCAGAGTAAGGAGACCATCTGATCCACAGTTTTACACTGGCATTGCTGCTGCTTAATTTAGAGATTGCATTCTCTGGGTATGCTGGTAGCAGCCTCTTGCAGCCAAGAAGCAAGACTTTAGTCTGATTGTCCTTTTGGTTGCAGGCAGGCTATCCTGAACAGTGATCACATCAGCCTCAAAAAGCTAAGCAGGGTAACTTGTCAGATGGAAGCCCTCCATGGCATCTCAGGGAAATAATGTATTTATTTTAATAGATCAAATGCTGATCCATAGCTCCAGGCATGGAGGCCACTCAGTAGTGCTCCTCCATCCAAGCCAGCTTGAAATTAAAGCCCAGCATGACATTTGGTTATGGAGAATGCACATGTGCAGGATAGACACCCTCTCTATCATGACCAGCTGTTGAAAAGTTGTAGTATTGTTTTTCATCAGTTGCAGAGATTTGTCCAACTGCAGTGTATGTAATTACATCCTGCCTGTCCGTGCTTTCCCATTCTTTCCATTGCATTCCTGGCTCTTACAGTGGGGGGCCTGGCACAGCTTCTCTCTTCTCAGTGGCAAAACCTTGTCTCGCTTCAGTGGAGCAGGGACAGACTCACACAGTCCAGACATCATTGCATGTCACATCATTATGCGCAGTTTAAGTAGCAGTTGTGTTCCTCCCCAGACGTGACTGTACTGCAGGGAGTGGAGCATTTCTGTTAGCACACACAGAGCAATGCTCGCTGAAGTCAGGGGAAACCTCCACTCACTACAGCGATGCCTTTCAGGCAGCCCGGTACTGCCTTGCTCCGGCAGCATCGCTGACAACCCCTCTGTGACTCCCTCACTCTGGGCAGATTCAAGACCTGTAGCATCTTAAAGTGGCAACAATGTTCATTTTTCAAAACTTGACTTGCAGTTTTTTAGACAACAGGAATGGGTTATTGTTATTCTGTTTGTGCCTCTCTGCTTGTCCATCCTTGTCCCTGTTGAGAAACATCCAGCCCCTGAGCCCAGAGGAAAACCCTGTCCTGCTGTACCCAACTAACAGGCACAGAGGTGAGCTGGGTTTTCTGCTGTTTTATTCCCCAGAGTGAGGAATAGTGCTCTGTATTTACAGGCATCTTTTAGGTAGGAATAGGAGGCTATTCAGGGCACTGCTGGGTTTCCAGATAGGGAAGCTGGTGGCTATCATAGCAAATCAATCTCTTGCACATAAAATATCACTATAAACAGGGAACACGTTTCTCATCTAGTCAGTCTTTCTTCTGGGACAAACAAGCAGATCAGAAGTTCCAGGAAAATGAAATACATCTTGCAGAGGATAGATCGATGTGCTCATTTATGGGGAAAAGCAGTGCAGACTGTGTGCAGGTGTAAAGGGGTGACAGCTGCTATCAAGTGCTTTCCAAATCCTATTAAAAATGTTGCACTGAAGAGTTTGTGGCGGAGAAGGCTCTGTGAGAAGAGGGATGAGGGAGCCAGAGAAAGGGAGGAATGTAGGTTTCGTTGAGCAAGTTTTCTTATTATCACTCCTGAGAGCAGTGTGTGATATGTATGAAGATGTGGTAGGTTGGTGTGTTAGTGAATTTTAAGTGGGAAAAATCACTTTTGTAGGAAATGCTTTAAGACAGGATTTCAATCACTGTGAGCATGGAGAGCACAGTCATTTGCAGAGTGCTTGTAACTAGTTAAATACGCAGAGGAAGGACAGTTGATCAGTCAGGACAGTAATCCCAGGACTGGGAGAACTCACTTTAACACTGCCATGGGAAAATAATTTAGAAGATCCCCCAGAATAATTAGGCGATGTCTCTCATCTTCACTCCTAAATTTATTTGTTGGTTTATCTCTTTTTTTAATCTGAATCTCATTTTCCCATACATGTAATAGGGGATATTAGCAGAGAGCCTTTGGGAACTAAATACATCAGCCTTTAACACAGTACACAGACATCCTGGCTGGAAGGACTTAACAGCATTGAGTGGACAAATAGGTAAGTAGGTAGTGGTAGATAGACAGGTAGATAGACAGAGACAAGCAGACAGGCAAACAAATCACTGTGTGCTGTATGGTTTGCCCCTATAGCTTATCTAAGACTCACTGTTGCAAGTCATTTTATGAATTTCTGCTCTCGTCAGGATATGAGAATGTGGTTTGGGGCCCAGTCGTGGGCACAGTGACATTTAAAGGCTTCAGTGAAACCAGGTATTTGCCTGTGTGTCCTTGTGCAAATTCCTTCCCAACTTGATGACGCTATCAAGTTAAATGGAGAATTGCAGCAATTGTTGCAATCAACTGATAGCAACAAAGGTTTCTGAAGAAGTACATTACATGAAGGAATAGCACACCTCAGGTGGAAAAATAAGGGCTAACATCTGTTTCTAGGCCTTGAAGCAAGATCAAAGTATATGGGATGGAAGACAAAGGTATATTTCCTATAAATAACTTTGCAGGTGCTGACTAGCATACATCCACAGTCTAGAATATGTTCCTAATTGTCTCTCATCTGAACAGTTGCAGCCCCAAGTTGAATTGCCTAGTTAGGTCATCTCTGCGTCTTCTAATCATGTGTGACATTAAATACTTATTCAATGAAACTCTTTTCTCCAGCACTAATTATTAAGCCTGAAAAGTTGATATTGAGCGAGGCCATTGAGCCAAGACGACTCAATAACTAGCAGGGAGGAGAGATTATTTCAATAAAATAAGTTCACTTGAGCCAGATAGATTTCCCAGGATGCACTGGGACAATATGACACATGAAATTGTCCTCTGGCTTGTGTTGACAACTCTAACTGTGCTATTAAAAAGCCATCAACGAACTGGAGTGAGGAGTTGCAAGAAAGGACACAATGAGGGGGAAATTGAGGGCATTTTAGACAAAATGTAGGTAAGTGGTGAATATAAAATGCAGCAAGGCATGGCTGGGAGACTCCGAATTCCTCTGTGGTCCTCAGTGGCAGAGATCAAAGAAAACTGCTGTATTTCTACAGGATTAACAGGCAGCTGTTATGTGACCTGCCCCTGCACAGTGGGACAAGCTTGTCCACCCAGTGAATTTCTAGCTAAAAGACCTCTGCATCCCACCCCCCAATTTAAGAAGGAAATGCTTTGTGTTTGTGGTGGGAAAAACCTCCAAGTAAATCAGTCCTCCTTTTAGATGTGGAGACTGTTCCTCACAGCTGTAGCTGGAAGACCAATGCCAATATCTACCATGTGAGACCTACACACCACTCCTGCTAGGTCTGTAGAGAGACACCTGGAGATGTTCATGCACTAAAAGACATGTTCACAAAAACAGAAAGCACATTTTGAAACCAAGCTCCTCCTGCTACCTTCTCCTCCTCCTTTTCTCTTCTCTTTTAGATTTGCTCTCTTCCCTTTCATTTTCTTCATCTCTTTCTTGTTCCATATGCTTTGCCTTGTCCTGTTTCTCACCCTCTCCATTACTAACCTGACCCTGAGAGGTCCAGTTTGTAACCAGGACTGCTCGGAGCCAACACCTCTGTGTCCTTACTTTTTTCTTCATACTTCATGGGACCTGTGCCTTGTGTTCTCTGTCCTGGGATGCTGCTAACAGCCTCTTTAGGGAAGGAAATGCCATCCTATAACAAGTCGGGTGGTATATGACATCCAATTATCCAAACAGAATATAATGTAATTTCACCCATGGGCAGCACTGAAAGGAATGAATTTCCTCTGAGTGTGATGTATGAAGCCGCCTCTGCTATCTCTGTTTGCTGAGCCTCTTGCTTCATTCCTAGCTCCCCAGCAAATCTCTAAAGCTCAGAAGACACTGGAGCACAGCACGTTTCACAGCTGAGGAACCAAGATAAACCAGAGACATAACAGCTTGTTGTTTAAATCCCAGAGCAAACAGAGGCAAATTAATGGGTCTATCTATATCCCTCCCTTTCACTCTTCTGTTTGTCTTTTCCTTTCTTGTTTTCTCTCCTCTTTCCCTTTTCCTTTGTTCTCTTCCTTCTTTGTTTCTTGTTATGATAAACATGATTCATGCCACAGTGGCATTCAGCCTTAGAGGCTTTTCTTTACATCAGGGGAATGGCTAGGCCAAGACAGGACACTTCAGGGGATTTAGCAACTTGTATTTAACCTGCTTTTCCCAGGGATGAGGTGCTGGTCAGGAAGGAGAATGGAGCTGTGCTGAGATGGGTTAGTTAAATCCTGAAGGGAAGGTCCAGCAAAGGTGCTGGGGTTTTTCCAATCTTACATCTCACAGATTTTTTATAATACTCTTAAATAACTTAATACCTACCCTCCAGTGACGAAGTCTATAGCATTCCTGACTGACTCGGGTTTGGGACAAAAGTTCAAAGGTATGGAGGCATCTATAGAAAGAGAAATTCACCTAGCAAAATGTTCAGAGCACCTAAGCAGTTTGGGTGTCTGACTGTGAATAGGAAGGGGTCACTCAGTTCTTTGGATCTTACTTGTATCATTAGGTGCCAACAGCCCACAGTAACTCTGGCCTTATGTTTTAGCTCTGGCCAGTGGATGCAGGAGCCTGTTGTGCTGCCTCTGAGTACTTGCACGACGTGTCTGCCTGCACTAAACACCACATTGCTGCTCCCGAGTGAGAAACACAGAGCAAATCATATTCCCAAATGTACAGTGCCTCAGGCAGCTTTGGGAGGGGTAAACAGAGACCTGGATATTATTAACATGCTATCTTGAGGACTTAAAACTTCCCTCTTAGGAGAGAATTGTCCAGATGTGAGCAGCAGATTATGCCATGATTTATGAATCACAGGTGTGAGAAAAGAGAAGGAGGAAAGGAGAGAAGAATTGCTGTGAAGGAACATGTTGGGTGTTTGTCTGATCCCTGGACCCAACTCTGCTCCCTGACCAGCTGGGTGCTGCCCCAGGGGCTGATGTGTCATTCCTCAGGCCAAAATTGGGCCCAGCTATGACACAGCTTCTGCACTTCCTGATGAAATGCCTTATTGCGGAATGGAATTAATGGGACAAAGGGTTGATTTTAGTCTTTTTGATGCCCTGTGCTCTAGGGTAAGCTTTAGGACTTCTTTGTGGGCTGTCGCTACTTTTGTGAGCTGAAGATGGTGTCATTCATGCAGTTATGAAGTTAGAGCCACTCAGATCCAAGCAGAGGAGTTGCTTTGAACATATACTAGTCTAGCTGAGATTAGCTGTGGGATGACCAGAATGTAACAGAGTGATGGTTTGTCTAATCCAGGACTGCACCACTGGGACAGGATGATGATACATACTTCAGAGGGAAACATAAAATATGTACACTGCACAGCATTCATCATATAAAGGCATGCAAGTGGAACACTAAGGACTGTTTGTAGGACACTCTCAGTGTGAAATTGCTTTGGCTAATGCATCATGCCTGTGTCTCCTCTCAGGCATTCCCTTGATTGGCACTGGCTCTGTGCATGCCACTAACTGGCTGATAAAGAGGCCAGAATACCTCTCTGCTCTGCATCAGATTATTGGTAGATTCTTCCCTTCTGAAGGTTTGCAAAGGGGTGAGAGGAGAGTTTCCTCTTTGCAGCACTGGTGGGAGCCTGAGGAAAGGCTGTGCAGGAGTGAAAGATCACCCAGCACTGCCCTGCACAGTCAGGAAACAGGAAAGAAAAAGTTATCTTGATCCTTCTGGGCTGGACTGTGATGCAGCCTTTAATTGTAGGATCACACACAATCTCCTGCATCATGCAACACATCAAAGGGCATGGTCTGCAAACTCTAGCAGTATTCTCCTAAGCTGCTGCCTTCATGTTTATTTAAAAGAGCTCACTGTGAAGCTTGTTTAAAAGTACATCCAATGGAAAATGACACCAAATGGTGCTGAGAGCAATTGTGCAGATCCCAAAGGCCTGAATGTAAGGGAAACCCTTTCCTATGGGAACAGCATGGAGTATTCAGGAGAGCCAGTCCTGCCAGCCCTTTTTATGTTTCTCTTCTCCTACCCTCCTCTGCCTTTCTCCTTGCTGTTTAAGGTAAATACCAACCGGTTGCTCGAGGCATCTTTGGTCCTCTGAAGTGGTGGTGCCTATTTGATCTGCCATTTAAAAGGACGCTGTAGTGGTTTGCCATGTGTACGCCTTTTCTGCTTCCTTGCTGTGTCTTTGTCAAGGGTATAATTTAGGACTAATTAGTTCTCAGCTCTCAGGCCTCACAAAGGAACATCAGCACCTGGTGGACTCTATTTGCTAAAGCCTTTATGAAAAGGGAACACGTTGCTCTTTCATCTTATTGTACAGTTAATTAGAATAACTTAGCCAAAGTCCCCTGGGATGCAGTTCCCGCTTAAAACACTTCCCTTCGGTGACTGGCTACTTTGGTAGCCAGGGTATGGAAGAGCTGGAGGGGCTGAGACCTCTTGCCTGTAGACACTGCCAGCCTTTCGTCTGTATCCCCGTGGGCTCCAATCCTTTCTAAGAAGCTGTATTTCAGAATTGTGCCTCTCCTAGAAAGCAGCTGAAAAGAAGGGTGCCATATAGGCTTGGAAGAGGCAGGATGGATGACAGATTGTGCATGTGAATGCAGTAGATCCTCTAATGATTCTTCTGGCTTTGTGGTCTGGTACACGGTGCATGCCCTGTTCTGGGGAGCGTGGGAGCCTGTTGCCTTTCTGTCGGACCCTTCAACGTTATGTGGTTCTGGGTCACCCCGTCAGCTCTGTACGATGGAAAAGCACAGGCATATATGCTCAGTGGCACTATCTTTGGCTCCGGAGTGCCTTAGCATCTTTGAGGCCAGTGAAGTTCAACAATAAAGGTAACTTCAATCAAGTGGTTCTGCATGTTGCAAGGTTGAATCCCATTTATGTCCATAAAGATCAAGATCTCTGAGATCTCTTCTTTTTTTTGGTGTGCCATCCTGCCACAGACCTGAAATGTTTCATATCTCTGGGATTTCAACCTTTCGCAGTCCTTCCACTGTCAGTAACGTAATCCCCTCACGCATATTCAATTGCTGCCTTGGGTGGTAATTTCCCTGCTTTTAATGTATGTGCACATTGAGGTTGAGTTACAGTTGCTGTGGGAACCATAACTTTGAGTTTTATGATTCAAAAAGAAGAAAAAGAGTATATTTATATACTACCTTTATTTTGCTTGTGAATCAACATGTTAATATTGATGCAATGGAAGAAGAAAGAGAAACAAACTTCTAAACAGCAAGCATAACATCAAATACTGATCTGTTTATTTTCCTTTCTGCAAAGTTCCCCTAATAGGCAGAATCCCCACAATAAAAAGGAAAAAATTATGAACTAGGAAGCAGACAAAGAGAAAGAAAGCAGCAGATAGCTGAGAGGTTAAATTAAGTTGTTGAGCGATAAAATGTTTGCATTTACCAGTCATAGATCGCAACATGCTAGGAACCTTTATATAAAACCAGCCAATAACTTGAGACACTGAGATCAGCAGAGTCCAGAACTTATTGTAGGCAATTTGAGTCATGCTGCTGCTGTTGTTCAGGGGAGCGTGTAGGGAAACAAAACAGACACTGAAAAGCACACGGGGGAGACCTAAAATCTGTTTATGGTGTCTGTCCCACTGCCCTGGGGGAGCTCACAGGTTTGTGAATTTAAAGCAGAAAGGTTTGTTCCTCACGGACTCAGAGGAACTGGAAAATGTTTGCAGGAGGCTCGAGCAGAAGACTGCATTGCACTCTCTTTTTCCGTTTTTCAGAATGAGGAATCTGGTTTTTATCTCATACTGGTGTTAAGTCAGATGGAACTTTCTTCAAGTTAATGGTGTTAGATGGCATAAGTCAGGAGTAATGGGGGAGAACCAGGCTGTGTAGTGTAATACACAGGTGTTTCACTTGCCAGCAGTGGCCAATACTGTGTCCTAGTCACAAGTTAATATGATGTAGGATGCTAAAGTACATTCTGTGTATACGAGTACGTTTCTAACATGGCTCCTTCTGATGAACCCACAAAGTTATCTTTTTTCAATTTCTCTCTAATTTAAAAAATACAAACCTTTCCCTCTCGCAGCCCACAGCCACTCCTTCACTGGTCACATTGCCTACTGTGATTTAATTTGTTATTGATTTTTACTGAAGTGGTGTCTGTAACGAAAGTGAAGCAGCCCAAATCACAAGTCACTTTCGAAAATTGTGACCAGCCTCTTACCAGCCTGCGAAGAGGATGATTAAAAATGACTGGAAAGGCAAAATCAATCAGGGCCTGAAAGTTATTTGGGTGCACAAAACCAAAAGGCAAACATTAGCAATATTAAAATCAGATTCTTTCAAAAGCTTCAGCTGGTCTATGTGACAGAAATAGCTTTGTTTCCTAAACACAGAGCAGGGATTTATTTCCACAGCAGACAGTGATGGCTGAGGAGGAGTCACTCTAGTGTGTCAGATAAATAACGTCTGTTTCTAACATTATTTTGCACTCCTAAGCTCACAAAAGTCATAACGGCCTTCAGGACAATAAATCTAGAGAGCGGGTTATGGATTTAACATTTTAGCTCCTGGATAGCCAGTGTGAGAGAGATATTAGATGGCCACTCTGGTGGATCAACAGATTCTCAAGGCACATGTGTCCCTGCTTGGTTAGGCTCTGACCCTGCTGTGGTGAAGGCACTCAGAAGACTCCCGTGGAGCTCACTTGCAGCCCCATGCACTCACCCTAGGACCAGCTACAACTCCTGTTGGGGTCAAGCATAGTTTCAGTGATGTATTCACAGGGTGGCTATTTTCCTAGGAGCACAGCATGTGGATATTTGTAGATGTAACCTCAGAGAAACCTTGGGAAGCAGTGAAGCGTTAGTGTACCCATGAGAATCAGACACATGCAGGCATTAAGTGACTTACCTGGTGCAGCCCAGTGTCTCACCTGGCACTTGCTTACTGTCAAGGTCCTCAGTGGGTATAAACTGGTCTAAATCCGTCAGATTCACTGGCAATACACTGACCACACTGATCTACACCATGAGACCTGGTAATTGTGGTCTCATATGGAGTTGAGGTGGTTGCTGACTATGAGAAATATCTCTCATCAAGCTCAGCTGGATGATGTATTGTGGTATGTTGATAGAGCAGGTGACTGCAGGGAGACAAGTCCAGCAAGATCTCTGCATCTCCTCTTGTAAGGCATGAGGTTTGGCCAGTCCATTTCTGTTCTTGCTTGTCAAATGTGCTAGTTCTGCATTTCCATTACATCATCATCCACAGCAAATATTTGATTTCAGTGAAACGTGAAATGAAAGGAAACTACATCTCCTTCCTGGCTTAGGGTGGGCTGGATGCGAGCTGGAGTAAAGGAGATGGCGAGAGAGCTGAGGAAGCAGCTCTCAGTTTGTGGATGAAGTGGCATGAATATGTATGAGACTGTAATTGGCTCCCACACGTAACCAAGGTGCCTGAAGGCCCAGGCGTCCTGGCTAATTGTTGTAGACAATTAATAACTTAGATTCTACTAATTCCATATCGTGCTGTGCAACTCATTACAGGAGCAGAGAGTGAGATTCTCTGCAAAAGCTGCTTGGAGATAGGGGGTGTTTGGGGATCCAGGCTCAGGGGCAGAGAAGGTCACAACTGGGGTGGCACCATTCTGGGCTCAAACAGCAACAAAGAGTCATTGTAAATCACAGCCACAGCAGAAGACGGGGACACTCGGTCTGTCTGTCAGCCTTTGGCTGAGTTCTGGAGTCACAGTGAGGAAGAGCTCTCACCCTCTTGCACCTCCCTGAAAACAGCAGCTGGATAATGAGTCTATGGGATTAGTAAAGCACAGAGCAGATCAAACCTCATCCTTGTCCTGTGACCCAGCTTACACACAGACCTTTCTTGTGATGATCTGAATCCCATAAGTCAAAAACATAATTAGACTCCATTGTGTCCCACCCACAGGGGTCTCCTGCTAACTGGATGACTAGTGGTGACTTCCTGAAGCCCACTTGAGGCTTTCACAATAACCTGCCACTAAAACCAAGTCTTCTTGAGAGGAAACACTAGAAATTGTATGAAGGGGATGTGCAAGCTACGCAGTTTGCTCTCCATTGCAGGGCCTGGAATAGATGCAGACAGCGTATGGGGGAGGACTCATGCTGGCATAAGAAATGCCTCCCTGCATGCCCTGGGGAAAGCTGGTATCACTCTCAAGCCAGACTGTTTTATAAGTAGTCTGAGCAGTGATGGACCCTGGTTTTCAGAGTCTAATAAAGCTCACTTTTGCTGGGTTTAATGCACTTGACAGAGTAGCATTCATCAAAAGCAAACAGCATCTGAGAGAGTGCAGCTCCCTGGTGCTTGAGCACCCAGGAAATGGATGGTGCGCCAAGCCAAGATTTTGCAGGCAGCATAGAGCACATTACATCTGGAAGCAACTGATTTTTTATGGTGTTCCAACAAGCTCCTCCATTAACTAACTCTCCCTGCTCCTTTCTCCAGCATTCATGTACTTGGACTTGCTGGGGTTTTAGCTGCACAACTTCAGTGACTTTCTGTCTCCTATTCCTATTTTAACTTTCTCCTTTTTCTTTCTATTAAATTTTTTTCTGGAGTTTCATGCTACACATAAGAAAGTTACTCCTCTGCAACTTTTCCATCCATTTTGCACAAATTCTGTAGCAGTGATTAGAGGTACCAGTCCTATGCTGTAGTTTTCCTCTTGTGTTGTACCATTTTTAATCCCCTCACCTGTCGTCTCCACTCTTTTTTCTCTTTTGTCTATTCTCCTTCCTGTACCCACATATTCCTATTCCCCTGCTTTTTCACTTTTCTTCCTGCTCTTTTGGACAGACTGACCATAGCAGAAGTGGTTCTGCAAGACCATAGTCCTGTCTCTGTGGGCTGAAATGGGCTCAGTGTCCCACAGATTGATGCCTGGGCTTGGATTACAAGGGGGATCCTGGGAGGGATCCTGCGGGCAGGATCATGTGAGCTACACTGGATGGTTATAGAGATCTAAATAACTACAATTCTAAAATGTAACTGCAGGGAAAAATGGGAAATAATTATAAATGAATGAATGTAACAGACTGCTGATGGGCACTGGTGGAACTTTAATCTCTGGGCCTTATGAAAATAAACACATCCACGCCACCCACCAGCTCTGGCCATTCTCATTGCTTTGCCATCTGTTGCAGGATGGCTGGGTGGACAAAATTTCCATAATTTGCAGAATGTCCTCATGCGAAGCGCAGTAGGAAGGTTGCTGATAGTTTCTGGTCTTCTGGCTCTGAGGAGACAAAGCTGGGCTTTCACTATAATGAGGAGATCCAGACTACTTCACGCATAACTCTTTCTCTTTTGAGTTTCAGAACTTGCAGACCTTTTCCAGAATTTTATGAAACTCTCCTCATTTTTCCCCAGGGACAATGAATTTCCAAAACATCCCACGGACTGCAACTTCAACAAAACAATTCTCTGCCAACACCTGAGGCAGTCTGGGAAGCAAAATAAACAAGTAAAACCCAAGCCACACACACTACTTTAGCTTAATGCAAATAAATCACATAAGTATTAAGTTCAGTTCTAAATCTCTCTCTCCATCTTCCTGTCTTTCATGCTGTCTGTTTCTTGCCCAAGAATATTTTATCAATCCACCAATCTGGGTTTATGTACAGTTTAGCTTTTTCCGATGGCTGTGTTTTGTCTGTCTGCTTCCCTGTTTATGCTTCTCACTTTACCATTATACCAATAACACCGTGTTGGTAAATAGGGCCATGCCACCAAAAGCAACTGCAAAAGATATTTCTCCAGCCCCACCTTCCAAGGGACACTTTTCTCCATTTTGAGGGCCCAGGGGCTCTGTTGCAGTGATCGTTCTAGTTCTCATCTATAGCCTCCGCTGGAGGTCACCGCTTCCATGCCAGAGGCAACACAGCTGGATCTGTCCCCACACTGCCCTGGCTGCAGTTCACAGCCTTCCATATGGACATAA
This sequence comes from Haliaeetus leucocephalus, assembly GCF_000737465.1. Classification (NCBI taxonomy): domain Eukaryota; kingdom Metazoa; phylum Chordata; class Aves; order Accipitriformes; family Accipitridae; genus Haliaeetus; species Haliaeetus leucocephalus. Next base: position 3,702,410 of record NW_010972992.1, on the reverse strand, counting down.
GCCCACTGACTGTGGTCTGAAGGGCTCTGATGAGTGATGTGGAGCCACCACAACAGGCAGAGCTGGCCTGTCAGAGCCTGATGCCACCCCCTTTGGTAAAAGGCAATCCACATCTCCTGTCTGCCTGGGCTTCGTGCTCAGACACACATGTGGCCCCTTTTCTTGCTCTCTCAGAGAGAACCAGACCAGTCGTTAGCTTCCTCACCCACGGGGTAGAACAGCCTTTCTCCCACATCAGCAGTTCAAGCAGGCTGATGTTCAGATGGAAATGTCTGCACAAAGAAAAATACCAAGCTTCACTGAGAATAGGTGGAGGGTTTCAATTGCACTCCCTGTTGCTCGGGGTATGAAAACAGTGCAAGCTTTTATTCTGTTTCATCATCTAAGGCAGGATGCTTTTCTTGGCTAGGTGGAAGGACCCAGACATGAAAGGAACACTTAGCTGCTTAGCTTCCCAATATATAAATAGGTGTTGCTTAGATAACTCTGTGTGCGCTATTTTAGAGGGGGGACAAAAGATTTATTTGCCAAGCGGATACCATATAGAACTCCATACTACTGGGTGTTTGAATAGACAGATAGTGAGTCATATGCTCCATTGCTAGGAACTGGCTTACCTTTCTGAGATCAAAATGGAATGGGATTGATTTATAGCAGTTATGAATTTGGTCCGTGTTTCCCTCCCACAGTTAATTTTTTTCCACGGTGGTAACATTAACAGGAAAAATACTTGATATAAATGTGTGGAATTTGAATGACATCTTCTCTGGCATTAATCATTAGGCTAGAATGTGTCCTGCATTAGTTACGTGCCCACTAGAGCATTTCCCACATATTGTTCATGGTGATTTACACCAGGAGAGGAAGGTTTGATTTTGAGGAATCCTTTTGCTTGCTAGGAATTTTGGACCTAGAACCTTCCTAGGAATTTTCTGTTTTATAGGAATATTTTGCTTTCTAGTAATTTTCTGACCCATAATCACTTCTGCAAGCTCTCCTGGTTCGCCAGTAGTTGAAGAGATTGGTAACATTTCCTGATGTTTCCAAAGTGGTAGTGGGTATGCTGCCTTGTTTCAGCACGTGAATGGGTTAGATTTCTTGTCCTCCTCCTTTTTTTCTGATTCTTATTCTGTTCTGCCTTCCTGGAACAGGCATTTCTCTCACCTGATGCTCAGAAGCACTTTTATACTGCCACTGCCAATATACAAAACCTTCTGATTGTCCCCACTGCATAGTTGGTGGGGAAGGACTAAGAAAGGATGCTTTGCTTAAGCATATTTTATTTTTATTACTTCAAAAAGTAATATCTGAAACCCCAAATATTTCAGTTTAAATGAATATATTTTAGTTCCAGACTGCCTCTTAAAGATTTGTGTTTCCAGTGAAGAGCTAAAATTTTCTGCTGGTACAGTAGAGCATTTTTTGAGAAGCTCTTTATTCCTATTTACGTATTTGGAAACAAATGACCAGGACTGAAAAGCTTTGAGCACCCACAAATTCTGTTACAGGTAATGGGAGCTTCAGGTCTGATGCTTAGGGGCTTAAATACAGGTTTGAAAACCTACCTTTTGGCATCTGGATTTGAACATCGTGGCTTTTTATTATTGGAATGCCCTGACTTTTCACCAGTGTGACTGCTTCTCCTTGTGGTATATTCCTCCTTTGGGATCTTGCCTTCATCACAGAGATAATTTCTGAAATGCATCAGGACACAGAAGGCTCTGAGTGATTTCTGTCTGTGACACACAGCAGCTGAGCGGACCTGAGACTTCTGCTACATGAAGGTCAGGCAGCTGCTAGGGCATTGCTGTCAGTGAAAATGCAGTTGAAGAGCTCAGTTAACAGCTCTCCTTCCGTGGTGTTGGGGGGGCTCAGGGGACTGGTAATGGAATATGGCACTCTTTGCCTCTGCTTTACCAGTTAATATTCTCTCTGGTGAGTAATAAGTGAAGGCTAGTGCCAGCTGACTGTGATTTTTGGCCTCTTTGATGTGACCTTGTAGAGTGAACTTAGTTTCTAAATGCCAGATTCAGCAGCCTTCCTTCAGTGCTGTACATGGGAGAGAGCATTGCTGGATGCAGTGGGAGGAGGTATGTGCAGGCTGTGGGTGGTAGAGTACAGCTTTGAAGGGGCAAGTTTAGAAATCACTAATTTACCCTTCCAAGTTCGCTAACACTGGGGTCTGAGCGTGGTGAAGGCAGCTGATAACAAGAGGCAACCATGGACAAATAAATGGAACCCCAAACCCCTCCCATCGCCAGGCTGTACAGAAGGGAGCAGAAGGTTAGAGGAAAGCCAAGGCAGAGATAACCAGAGTGACTTATACAAGATCCCAGAGTGGATCCTGGGGGTCCACGAATAGAGGAATAGAGGGGTCCTCTGGACTGTGATGTGCCTTAGACCACCCCCCCTCTTCATAGATTCTTATTGTTTATGTTTCTATGATTAATAATTTGAAGAAAATCTATCTGTAGTAAAAGTTCACTTATGTCTCCCCTTCTATGTTCAACTCCTACTCTGATCTCTGTGGTAGAGTCTATTTAGGGACTGCTCTTTGACTAGAGGGCAGGTAAAATGGTATTAGATGCTCTACAGGTGGATGTGAAAAAGAAGAGTTGAACAATGCAGAGGGGCTTCTACAGACTCTGAGGCTCAAGGAGGGGACCAGCTCTATAGAAAAACACAAGGGAGACATAAGGCCAAAGATGAACTATGGAATAGGAATAGCAATAGGAATAGCAATAAGAATAGGAAAAGGAATAGGAATAGCAATAAGAATAGGAAAAGGAATAGGAAAGGTTGAGCAGCATCTGCCAGAGGGAGACCATTAAGAACAGGGCAATACTATGCCAGTTCATCAGTCCCTGCAGGGAGAGAGCTGCTATGTTTGTTCTGCTGACTTCCACCTCAGAGCGCCCTATAATGTAGAACCTCACCAGGAGGCACAGAAACGGCCTTATCTCTCCCCCCTCCCCTATGTCCTCTGATCAGAACACTGAAATAGAGGAAAGAATGTCTTGTTCAAGGTCGCATAGTGAGTCAGTGGCAGAGCTAGCTGGGGACAAGCCTCAGGGCTTCTTGAGTCCCTGGCCTGCATCCACTGTGCATTCACTGGCGTGAAGCAGCTCTGCAAATCCCGCATTCATTACAATACAATAAAGCTTTGCTGTATGGGTCTTTTTTTTTTTACAATGTCTCTCAAAAACCCAAGACTGATTTGCATTTTAAAACCACCAGTTACAGCTCAGGAAAATGCTATTCAGTAGTTCCCGGAGCTCAGGAGTAAAGATTCTCTCTCGGTTGTTCTCTCCCAGTTCTTTTGCCTAAAATATATTTTTGTCCAAATTGCACAATACTTATTGCTAATGTTTATGTCATGAATATTCATGACATCCTGGGGCTTCAAGACTCTAGTGGAAAGGCAAGCACAGGAGGCATGGCAGCCCTGATACTCCTACAATCCATACGTACCGGGTAGAGACGTCAGGGTGAGAAGGCTTGTTTGGTTAGGATGTGAGCTGTGGGATACTAATGCAGCCTGGAAGCCTTTGGGGAATGCTGGTGAAACTCCATTAAACAGTGCAGTGAAGGCCTTTTGAACAAACAACTTCCATAAAACCATTAGCTTCACTTAATTGCAAGGAAAAGGCCCCACACGCAGCGGGGGTTTAGAATACACTCTGTCTCTCTTTACATCTGTTTCTTTTTCTCAGGCAATCTACAGATGGGCCTCCCTTTTCCAGAGAGCTTCAGGACTGGGACTCTTCCTGCCCTCAAAAGCGTAGGACTGTACCTGTCAGCAGTGGCGATTTAGGTTTCCATGTGCAAATTTATGCTGTTGCTTGAATGCAAAAAAGCCTACCCCGACCATGCTGTCCTGTGCCCCTGTGCCCAAAACAGAGGCAGCTGCCTGCAGGCAGCGAGGGCCTGCAGCTGCACTCTGCCTGAGCCAGAGCGGGCTCCAGCATTGAGCTGCTGTGCGCGCAGGGCTGGGTCACGCTTCCCTTTCGCTGATGTGGCTGAAGGCTTCCAGGCTCACTGCTGTTCAGATGGTGCCATCTGGCTCTCATGAAATATATGAGAAATGTTATCCAATAAAAGAGGGGGCTGGCTGGCTGTGTGCCTTCACCTCTGTGCTCTTTGGGGAAGCGATTGTTTCTGCATCTGGGAAATGTTTAACATAATTTTTGAGTACTAGTGTTGCCTGAGTAAGAAATAATGGGCTGGCAGTTTGAATTCAGGCCTGAGTCAGTGGTAACTAGAAGCTATTTTGCTTGATCAGGTCAGGGCTGAGGTTTATAAATACATGGCACATAGAAATAGCTTGTGATGTGGCTTTGTTAGTTTTGTGGACAGATAGGAAATATCCCTTTCCTTGATGTTCCATCAAGCAGGATGTTTGGGTTAGGAAAGATAAGGAGAAAAGGTCTAAGTCCTCTGACATGAAGACAGAAGGAAACAAAGAGCACAACTTAAAAAAGGCTGAGGGATGTTTCTAAACAGAGCATTTTGTCCCCACTCCCCATTCTTTTCCTCTGAAAATATGCTTTATCTACAGCTCAGCATCCTTTAGGGATTGCCCCCAGGACCTGAGGAGTATTGGATGTATCTGCAGATTCTCCTGGGACACTTAGCTGGCAGCTGATGAAACAGAACCTCTCTGGCTTTTGGGGCTATTGGCCTTTTGTCCTGGGTTTCTCCATTATTTTCTCTCCACTTTTTTAAGCTTACTGGTGTATTCAAACAGCCTTGCTTTGAGCCCTGGCTGACAGTAAGCACTTGGAGAAAGCTGCTGAAATAAGAAAAGTCTGAACTCCCAGGGCCTGATTCTGTTCTCAGCTGCATCACCATAAACCCCACTGACTCATAAGCACTTACTCTGCAGTGACGTTTGTGTAGCTGAGATCAGGCCCACAGACATAAGCCCACTCCTTTTTCATGCACCCACAATCTTGCACTCGCTCATGCACAGTGTCACTCTTCGATCCAGACGCTTCTCTCTAACAGCCAAGCACACACATTCGTTCATGCAAACACTGGTAGCCTTGTCCCTGCACTCCAGGGACATGCTGGCAGACTCTGCGTGCAGTCATGCGTACACATTCCCATGTATGCATTTCACCTTCCCGAGCCTGGCTCCCAAGCCAGTAATGGTGTTTAATAGAAGTTCAGTGCTCAGTTGTTACCCAGCCCTCTCTGCTGTATGGCTTGCTGTCTGGTACAAACTTGAAAGCCTTTCAGGCAATCAGGCAGTAATAGACCTTGTGGAAGCTGAAAGTCCCCTAGATAAAATTTATAAGGCCTAAGAGAGCCTGCCTGGCATTATTTAACGCTTTAGTAATGAGCACCTGAACAGGAAAGATTGCTTGGGTAGTTTTATTCTGCATAGATGAGCAGTCAGAATTTCAAAGAGGGGCCATAAATATAAGCAAGCGGAATGGCCGATGGTGCCTGATTTGGGTGTGGAAGGCAGTCGTGCTGAGGCTGTGAGAAGGTTAGAGAGCATGAAAAAAGGGGAAGATGTTTTCCTTCAGCTTCCCAACTCAAAAAGGCATCCTTTAGCCAGAAGTGGCTTTAGGTGCAGTAGCAATCCTTTTCCTGCCTGCTTGTGACTCTGTGCCTCTGTGCATGTGGCCAGGCATTTGTGAATATGCAGCTTGCTAACAAAGACTGCAGTACAGTGCTAATGTCTCTTGGTGTCACGCGTGTGTTTGTGTACCTGCGTGGTTAATGAGGACAACAGCAGTGTGCAGCACCTCAGTCTGTGTGCTGTTTGCCGGTGCACGTGTGGGGTTAATAGAAGCCACAAATAATGCTAATTCTTTGTAGACACATTTGCATTGTTAGTGGAGTCTGCAATAAAGCACCAAAGCCTTTGTGTACGGGTATGTGCAAGTAATGTAGGTACAGTTGGATACAGTTTGTGTTTATGTGCACAGATAGTGCTGCTTATGTAGATGGTTCTAACCTGTGTCTGAGTAAAATATGTTCAGCGTTGCTGATTTTAACTAGTAATGAACTATTTATTCATTTTGGCAACACATGCTGTTTTGTTGAACACTTCTGTGAGGCCTGAGGGAGGGAAATGATAGCAGTCAGAAGCTGATGCTCTCTGAGCGCAGAGAGGCATGGAAGGAAATGTTAAGCCAGGTATGAAGATTTCCACTGTGCACCATCCTCCCCCTCCCATCCCCAAATATTTGAAATTTTTTATTTCCTTCCAATGCAGAATGAAAAGAGACTGAAATCACAGAAGTTGCCATAGAGCAGGACTGTCAACCCCCCCAGTCACCCCTTCCCACCCAGGTGAGTACTCCATTACAGGGCTTTTCAAGTGCTGTGCAGACCCCTGTGTGTTCATGGAGTGATATTTAACAGATGAAGGCAGCAGCCCAAGTGTCTCTGTATTAACAGGGAAAGGCGTATTCTTCATCTATACATTGTAAGTGCTAAGGGCTACCGTAGGTCTGTGGCGTGTATGTACCAAAGGAAGGTGTCGTGTGTTTGTGCTATCAGACAACCATGTACAAGTTTTAAAAGCTAAAGCTGCCAAGTTGATGTACCTCTGCGTGCAGAGAGGAGATGGGTACGGTTTGTCTGTGGGCAGGTGTGTCAGCATCACTTTGTTTCTGTTTGCCCGTGTGTGCATCGCAGGACTTGGTGCACTGCATGCTTGTCTGAAGAGGGGAGCAGGGGGCCGACGATGGGCTCACACGTGTGTGCCTGTCTGTGCCTGGAGGGCTGTCGGAAATGCTGCCGAGGAGAATCGTGTTATTGTCTGAGCGCTGGTACCCAGCGCTGACTGATAACTCCCTGCAGTTTGCTGGGCTCTGCTCTATGATTGATTGAGCGCTGTCCCTCACATCAGCGTGGGCTCCGCTTGCAGCACCGGCAAAGTTAGAAAAAGCAATTTTTCCCTTTACTGTACACTTGCAGTTTTCAACAAAATTGCTAACCCCTCACCATCACCTTCTCTGCAGAAACCTCCATCACTGGCAGAAAAGCGCAAAGCTGGTTGAATGCAATTTTACTTCAGAAGCCTCATTAAATTTGCATTCCTTGGAGCCCCACAAGGAAGATGATGGTCTGGCTTTGTCTGCCTGGCTTCCTATTCACTTTGGGTGATGCATCAGAAAGAGCACGATGCCTCTGACACAGCTGCCTGCCTGGAGACAGACTCAGGTGATGGGCCTATTTCACTGTCCTGCTCTCTATTTGTTATTGATTTGACAAATCTATCTAAAAACTAGGGTGAGGGCTTTTTTTCCTAGGCACCATCAACACTCAAATAAGCAAGAATATTGGGCAAACCATGCTTAGGTCACCTCTGTAATGTAGCCTGATTAAAAGCCATTCCCATCAGGTAGTTGTTCAGCAATTTACTGACATAATCCTGCTCTTGCAGGAGTCCACATTGTAGTACAGGTCACCCCAGTAAACAGACCAAGGATATGGGGAATGCTGTTGTCTCCCTGCCTCCAAACCGGGAGTGAGTCACAGAAGAGCGCACAATAAATAAATGCAAGACCGCGGTATCCACCACAGTCATTAGAGACCTTCTGTCAACACTAAGCGAAGCCCCTGTACTCAGGGATGACTTTATCATACACAGGACTCCTCTGACTCCTGAAAGCCAAGGCAAGGGTCTGTGGTCAGGTTAGATGACCAGCCGTGCAGAATGCCTAGCTGCGTAAGCATGAATATAAAAAAAGATTTTCTCTACCACCCGAGTTAATAAGCCTTGCCACCTCTCATTTAATGACTCCTACTTAATTTAGGGATTGTTGCTGCACACCTCTGCCACTGAATGCAGATAGATGTCTCCTATATGGAGCATTTATCTAGTGGTGAGAGTACCAGCAAGGAAACCACACGAGTCCTTCCCAGACCGCTGGCTCTTAACACGGGGTGGACCTGCAGCACCGGCCAGTTGCTGCAAAAGTTTCTAGCAGTTTCTGTTCCAAGGTCCGCCTGGTACCGGGGTGGTGGTAGTGCCTACTCTGGCAGGGCCGGATTCCCACCGCCCTGTCCGGAGCTTAGGGTATTCCCTTCACTCTTGAGACGGCAGCCTGTAAAACCAAAGGCTCCCTCTGAGGGCGGGCAGGGTAATATCCCGGGACGGGCCCGCATCCCCGGAGGGCTCCAACTGCACCCCTAAGCTCCTGGCCTCGGCGACCTCTCCCGTTACCTGCCCTCTCGGCTACGGAGTTGCACGGGGAGGGCACGCACCGGGGACCGGTTCCCAAGCGCCCTGTGCCGCGCCGCCCCCCGCCCGAGGGAGGCGGCCGCCCTTCCTCTCGGGGCCGGGCCCCTCGGCGGGGCTGCCTTCCCGGGGCTGCCTTCCCGCCGCCGCACCGGGAACCGG